>NW_020175078.1:1789009-1795866 GCF_003031525.2 Neophocaena asiaeorientalis asiaeorientalis
AAAAAGTCCATGCTTTTTTGGATAAAAAAAATTACGAAAAAAAAAAAAAAAAAAAAAAAAAGAACATTCAGGCAGAGAGATGTAAAGGACCAATAGCATTACATTGGGGTGAGGCGTGATTAAAGAGGGACTCGAGAAGGAATATAAAGTTTCTGGCCAGAGCTTCTAGAAGGATGGCATTCTTATTCATTGAAATGCAGCAAAGATGAGATGGAGAAGGTTGAGATGGAGAAGGTTTGCTTGGGGAGATTAGGAGCTTAATGTTTACGTGTATTAAATTTGTGTAAAGCCTATTACACGCTTAAGAAGAGATTCCACAAAGGCAGTTGTGTCTATAAATCTAGAACTCAGAGAGAGAGAAATCTAAGAGCTGTCTGCCTATCAAGAGTACATAAATAAATTAAATGAACAGCCCCAAGGTAATAAGAGTAAGCATAGATTAAAAAAATAAAAGACCCAAGATTGAGTCTTTGCCACTCCAAAAGTAAGAGGTCAGGGAGATGAGGAGGACCTCAGAAAGAAGCTGTAGGGCTTCCCTGGTGGTGCAGTGGTTGAGAGTCTGCCTGCCGATGCAGGGGACACGGGTTCATGCCCTGGTCTGGGAAGATCCCACATGCCGCGGAGCGGCTGGGCCCGTGAGCCATGGCCACTGAGCCTGTGCGTCCGGAGCCTGTGCTCCGCAACGGGAGAGGCCACAGCAGTGAGAGGCCCACATACCGCAAAAAAAAAAAAAGAAGCTGTATTCGTCAGGGTTCCTCAGAGAAACAAAACCAACAGGATTTATGTAGCAATATAGAGATATAGAAAGAGATATATTATGAGGAACTGGCTCACATAATTATCATGGCTAAGAAGTCCCATGATCTGCCATCTGTAAGCTGGTGGCCCAGGAAAGCTGGTGGTATAGTTCCAGTCCAAACCGGAAGGCCTGAGAAACCAGGGGAGCCAATGGTGCAAGTCCTAGTCTGAGTCTGAAGACCAGGAGCATGGAGGTCTCAGGGCAGGAGAAAATGGATGTCCCCGCTCAAGCAGAGAGCAAGTTTGCCCTTCATCTGCCTTTTTGTTCTCTTCAGGCACTCAGTAGATTGGATGATGTCCACCTACATTGGTGAGGTGATGATCTTCTTTACTCAGTCTACCAATTCAAATGCTAATCTCTTCCAAAAACAGCCTCATAGAAATAAAGCTTTGCTATCTATCTGTGAATCCCTTAGCCCAGTTATCTGTGAATCCCTTAGCACATCTATCTGTGAATCCCTCAGTCAGTTGACATGTAAAACTAATCATCACAAAAGCTTTAGAAGGACTTCCTTGGTGGCGCAGTGGTTAAGAATCCGCCTGCCAGTGCAGGGGACACAGATCTGAGCTCTGGTCCAGGAAGATCCCACATGCTGCAGAGCATCTAAGCCCAGGCACCACAACTACTGAGCCTGTGCTCTAGAGCCCGCGAGCCACAACTACTGAGCCCATGTGCCACAACTACTGAAGCCTGCTCGTCTAGAGCCCGTGCTCTGCAACAAGAGAAGCCACCGCAATGAGAAGCCGGTGCACCGCAGTGAAGAGTAGCCCCTGCTCGCCATAACTAGAGAGAGCCCGTGTGCAGCAGCAAAGACCCAACACAGACATAAATAAACAAATATTTTAAAAAGGCTTATACTTCCTTCCTGTTAAAAAAAAAAAAGCCTTAGAAGTAGTGGCAAATGAGGTGTGAGGCAAAACCTGAGAGGGGGTGTCCTGAAAGTCACAGGACTGCGTTTCAAGATAGAATGTGACAAATGCGGCTAATAGATGGAATAAGGTGAGGGCTAAGGGTGTACCATTGGATCCAGTCACCTGGAGATCACTGGAGATGTTGAAAAGAGTAGGATCAGTGAAGTAGTATGAAGTAAACAGAATGGGCTCAAGGGAGAATGAAGTAACATGAAAATGAATGACAGTGAGTATAGAGAACACTTTTTTTTTTTTTTTTTTTTTTTTTGCAGTTACGCGGGCCTCTCACTGTTGTGGCCTCTCCCGTTGCGAAGCACAGGCTCCAGACGCGCAGGCTCAGCGGCCACGGCTCACGGGCCCAGCCGCTCCGCAGCATGTGGGATCTTCCCGGACCGGGGCACGAACCCCTGTCCCCTGCATTGGCAGGTGGACTCTCAACCACTGCGCCACCAGAGAAGCCCTAGAGAACACTTTTGAGGAGAATTTCTGTAAAGGGAAAGACAGAAATAACTGGTAGCTGGAGGAGGAAGTAGAATTAGTTAAGAAATTTTTTATGTAGGAGAATAAACAGTAAATTATGATGTCGATGAGAAAGATCTAACAGAGAAAGGAAAATCATGGTTCAGGAAAAAGAGGGGATAATTGCAATATCTTTGAGCAGACTGGAGGAATTGGCACCAGGGCACAATGAGAGACATTGGCGTTAGCTAAGAGCATGGACAGTGCATCCAAAGTACCAGGAGAGAAGGCGGAGTGTACAGGGACAGATGCAGGTAGGTCAGCAGATGTGGGGGGAGTTTGCAGAAGTTCTTTTGGTTGCTTGTACTTTCTCAGTAAAATATAAAGTTGAGGAGGACGAACCAAGTCATCAACTAAGAAAGGAGGATGGGGGAAGAGGTCATTGGAGATTTCAAGTATGAAATAGTCCACTGTTAGAGTGGGAGAGAAACAGATATGGACATATAATTGCCAGTTAGCATGAAGAGCCCATTTGAGATGAGTGGTCATGAATTGAAAGTGAGGCCATTTATCATAGTTTATGCTTTGCTCTAATCACGTTGAGTTGCACAGTTGCAGGCATGGAGTAGACAATTGAATTTAACTAGGGCTGTGCTTTTCCCTATGATGAAGCTAGAGAGGGGCAGAGAAATCATGGATACCTGCAAGGGAAGGCTTATAATTCTTGGTCACAGAATTAAGGCTGGATGAGAAAGGGAGTGAATCCAGAATGGTCAGGAAAAGTGAAACATTGCTATCATTGATAGATTTTAGGTTCTGATGGGTTCAAAGGGAGGTTGGAGAGAAGATACTGGAAGGAGTGGGCTGGAAAGATAGCAGGTAGTCATCAGAGAGTGCAATGCTGGAAACAGAGAATATGGAGGGGACGTAGTTCAGATAATGACAAGGTCTGTGATATATTCATGAGAGCAAATGGCTGAGGAACACAGAGGAGCAGATCCTAGGAAGAGAGGAGCTCTGGGACTGAGAAGCCAGGTTGGACTAGAAGGGCGTTGATATCACCAAGAAGCAGGAGTGGTGCAAAAGAAAGTGACAACGAGCCAGGATCAAAAATCTTCCAAAATTCAGAAGTAGCCTGAGTCTGAGTTGACGACTAGTACAGCACCTGATCCTCTGAGATTCAAAGTGTTTTTGTGGAGAAGGAAGAGAAAATACAAAGGAAGGAGTGACGAGGGGGTAGGAGGGCACCCATCCCTCGTGCAAGCCCAGTGTAGGAGACTGCAGAAGGGCTAACAGTTATCATCTGAAAGGGCTTTCTCAAGAGAGAGTCAGGGTCTGAAACATAAGGAGTCTTTAATTATAATAGACCAGGAGTCCTATAAGTCATAGTGGAAAAGTTTTAGGAATTGGGTACAGTTAGAAGATGTGATCAGAAAATGATTTCATGAGGTTTAGCATATGGAGTATAGAGAATGAAAAGTTCTGTGTGATCTCTTTAACAATGGAGACCAGGACTTCTGGGGTGGCTTTCTTTTGCTGAAACTTTGCGTTTCTTTAACTACTGACTGATTTTTTGTCTAATTATGGAGGGACTAATTTCTTCTCATGGGGCAAGATGCACAGGCGTGAATACATATGTACTGGGCTGTGTTTAAGAGATAATTGTCCCTGTGCTGTGATGCACTGTGCTTAAGAGATAACATATGGAAATTGGGCGGAAAGCAGAATTGGGCTCAGCATAGCAAGATCTCTACAGATTAGGAGAAATTCGCATGGCAGTGGGAAGAAGGGGTTATTAGCGTGTAAAACAACATATCTGAAATCAAGCCTATCTCATTGTTATGGGAATGTTCCTTCCACTGTCAACAGTATGTCATGCCCTGGTATCAGTAATATAGATTTCAAAGGTGGAAGGAGGAAGAAACTGACTTACATAGATTTTGAGTCCTTACGTGAGTGATAGATGACATATTTCGAAAGTTACAAAAGCAGAATTTTAATTTATTTTTTCACAAATTGGACTTGGTTTTTGTTGCTTTCAATTTCATTTCCATCCAGTGGTGGAAAATATAATCGAATGACTTTTAGGGACATTCAGACAAATAATGGATTACTTAGCCATTTTGAGTAAAAGTCCAAATTCAGAAAGTCTTCCTCTACCCATCCTTCACTATATGTTTAGGGTAGGGAGAGTTTGGCTGTCACTCTAAGGGAGAGCCAGCACTTACATTTGGTCTGTATAGTGAGAGTAAAGTGAACAAACATGGTGCCATGGCCTGTCAGCAATGAACGCTACGTGACCACTGGCATCCACTGTGCTCTCAGTGTCTTCCAGCCCCCCTGCCCAAGAAACCCTCTCTGATTGCATCTCCTTATCGTGTATAAAATATCTGATGAGGACCAGTAGCCATTTCTTGACCCTTGCACACTCATTTGGGTATTAGAGGGCAGAGTGAATAGGGATCTCAGGAATGCTTTTTTGTGTCACTCTGGAGCTTATGAGAACATATCCTGGGGTATGGTGTCCTCTGTTTCCCTTTCTTATTTTTTATTTATTTATTTATTTATTTTGCGGTACGTGGGCCTCTCACTGTTGTGGCCTCTCCCGTTGCGGAGCACAGGCTCCGGACGCGCAGGCTCAGCGGCCACGGCTCACGGGCCCAGCCGCTCCGCGGCATGTGGGATCTTCCCAGACCAGGGCAAGAACCCGTGTCCCCTGCATCGGCAGGCGGACTCCCAACCGCTGTGCCACCGTGGAAGCCCTGTTTCCCTTTCTTGCCCTTACAGGTTTAGCCATGCTATGCTGGAAGTGACAGTCTTACTTTGCAGTAGCTCCTCGTGATTTAAGAAAGATTGCTCTATGAGGTTTTCTGTCTCCCTTGCCGTGACCCAGGATGGAAGACCCAGATACACTATACTATCCGATCTCCAAACTTAAAATGTATTTTTTGTGTTGCCTCACACATTTGACGTGGAGTCGTGCATATGTGTTTCTTCTCCATCCCCCAATAACAAGAATTCTCTCTTATGTCTAACATTCCTTTTTCTCCAATAACCATATTTGCTATTCTGGGTTTAAACCCTCTTTAGCTTATGAAGACATGGGAATTATGGTCAGGGCAGAGAGGAAATCATTCCTTACTGAAGTCATGTGCTTTATCCTTGGAGTAAGACATTTGATGTCCTCGTTCTTTGGTTCCCCGTGAAGAGAAAACTTTGGGCATATCATTGGATATGACACATAGTAGGTTTGTACGTTCTCCTGAAATATCCATTTTTATTTTAGTGAGAAGCTTGGGTTGATAAATGAAATAATATACCTGGCAACTGGAAAACTCTTTGCAAGAGAGGTGCTATAGGAGTGGGAATAATTGTTTCAAATTCTTGGGGATGGTAAAGAGACAATGGGCAGGTGGCTCATCATGCTTTCACTGGCTTCCAGTTTGGTTCCAAATGGCAAACTATTGCCTGGGCAAATATTTGGAATTGAAATGACCCTACTCCATTTGTTCAGAATATTTCAGTACTCTGTGTACTATGTAAGTCACGTTCACCGTTATAAAAGGACATAAAACTTGCTAGGGGAAAAAAAAATGTGATTTATTAGAACACTAGGATGGAGTTTGAAAAGGAAGCAAGTGAAAGAACAGATATCTATCACCAAATGACAAAGATGCTAACAGAGGAAGTAAAGAGTCTGAGCGCATTGAGAAATTTGAAGTTAAGATGGCAGAACTTTTCTCTAGGGGTGGGCAAACTCTATGTGCTTCATTGTTATAGAGACCAAAAGCGTTGTCAAATGAAAAGTAGATCTTGAATTTTGTTCTAAAAAAGTCAAAGACAATATTGTGTAATTTTGATAGAACCAATCATTTTTATTGAGGAGATAACAGTATTTATTTATTTATTGCCTTTAGTTAAACATGAAATCACTATATTTTGGAATAGCTCTTGAGAATAAAAGTAGAGCAGAATGATACCATGACTGAGGGCATCAATCAAACTAAGAGAGAGGGAGGAAGGAAGAAAAGAAAGAGAGAGAGAGGGAGAGAGAAAGAAAGGAAGGAAGGAAGGGAGAGAAAAGCATAGTTATTAAGTAACATGAATTAAGGTTTGGCGGGTGGAAACTGGCTCTCTTTTGAGCTCTCTCTAGTTTATTTCATGAGATTAATTTTAAATACAACAATATGGGTGGTATAGAGCTGGCATGTGGCACAGTTTATGCTATCAGATAGGCCTGAATCTGAATTCCCACTGTACCACTTAATAGCTGTTTGATATCAGGCAAATCTTAACCTGCCTTAGTTTGTGCAACTTGCCAAAGTATCAAGTTTTTCCCTCTGTAAAATGGAAACATTAAAGCCTACTTCATGATTTGCAGGAACGCAGTGAAATACATTGATTGCTTAGCATAGTATCTGGGACATGGGTTTAGGATTTTGCATTTAGTCCTTCTTAGTGAATTTGCTATGCGGAAGACTGCACTGATACCGTCAGAACTATTTGACTTTTCTTTCAAAGACATTTGGGAATAAATTCAATAAAAGAGCCCATTTGCCCTGCTTTTTCCCACTTAATGACTGACTAAAACTGAAGGCCCAATGTCCCATTGAAAGAGGCTAGAAGGACCTAGATATTAGCGTTTCCTCGAAATAAAAAAGATTTATTCCTTCTGGGAACAGTTTAGT
>NW_020175078.1:1795876-1819139 GCF_003031525.2 Neophocaena asiaeorientalis asiaeorientalis
AGCATAAATTAGTCCGCCCCACCCCAAGCTAATGGTCATTCCTGAAATAGGAATCTATTATTCTCCTCTTGTTGTGACTTATCCCGGAAAAGAACATTGCACTGGGGGATGGGCTGGGGGAGGAGTCTCTAAAGAAAAGAAGAAAATAAAAAAAGATGTAATTCTTTAAGATCCTGCTCAAAAGGGTCCTGTCCATGAAATGTGTTTCTTTAATCCTCTAGTGAGAATTAATTGTGTTACATTCCCCCAAGTACTGAGAGTTTCTACAACTCAATTTTGCATTTCTGGCTCACTTTATCATGTATTATATTTTTCTTACTTGTCAGTTCACTGGAGCAGTCAGTAACAGCTGTCAGGGCCAGGCTGAGCTCCTCCTTCGCCATCACTTTCCCATCCTACCTAACTTCTGGTCTTGCACACAAGTGTCCAAAGTCAGCCCCTATCAATCACTCCCTCTCTGCAGAACCCCAAGACGTGAGTTTCTTGGTTACTGTGATCATAGTCATGGAAATGCATGTTCTTAATTTGGGAATTGGGGAGATTTTTCAAGTAACCGTAATTATCTAATACCCCATTTTAAGGTAAGAAAGATCAAAGTTTGTGGAACCAGTTGCCCTTGTAATGCAGAAAGCCCTATTCTGGTCCTGCCGGCTTCCATCTCCTTGGCTGAGAAATATCACAGACTGGTAAAGTTTACGTCCAAGCCAAAGGCACATCTGTTTACACAGTTGTAGCTATTTCTGTTTCAATATTACATTTTCTTCTCCCATGCTCCTCTCCCTTCTCAGTAATGTTTTCTCACTGCTCCATATAAATTCTTCTATTTTTCAAGTTATTAATATGAAAGGGGCAGGAGTGGCGGCTCTTGCATGAAAGGAAGAATCACTTGGTATATGTCGTTAACGAGAATGCCTGACATTTGAGTTTAGTTGTTACCCTCCTAAAAATTCAATAATGTCTTTTTAAGGCACAAACTTGGGACTGCTATAAAGTTTGATCTTAAACAGCCTTAGGTATCTGGGCCAGGTCTAAACATATTTTTCTTGGTGGGAAATGATTATGTCTCACAGGTCCCTTCAATACTGTTGTGTACGGGCCAGCAGACCACTGTTGTTTTTAATTGGAAAATGTAAATCATACTTAAGAATTGTTCCAAAAAGACTCTCGAGCTGAGTCCTTGGATGCAGAGTTGCAGCTCACTGCAGATTTTGATAGTTGAGTTACAACTCACTGAAAATCAGCGTTTTAAAATGGAGGCACTGACAAACCTTGAAGCCAGGGCAGCACAAATGGCACCTTGATAATTTATAATCTACAGGTTTATTATTACAATGACAAATGCACTGTCATCGTTAATAGGATATTTCCCAGCAAGGACTTCTTGTTATGCAAGCCAGGTTCGGTGTGTCATGCAGCGCGATAGCAATAAAGTCTACAAGAATTTGTAATGAACTTCAATTACTAATAGATTATGGTTAATGGGAAATATGTGCGGTAAAGATATGGGTTTTTATATGCGCCTTCTGGTATGCTACAAGGCAATGATTTATGCAACAATTTATGTTAACATTTTCTACTATGAAAAGGCCCAATTTGGTAGAAAGCCACTTCATCCATAACAAATATTTAAGATAATTTTGCACATAATATAAATGAAGGTATAAAATTAGATATTAATCTATTTAATTTTAGCATTTTTATTTTTGTTGAAAATGGAGACTTTTTTCTCTCCTGAGAAGTATTGTTGGTTAAAAATTCTTCCTATAAAACAGAAGCATGAGATTTATTGATGTCTTTGAGTTAAATGTAACATTTTGTATGTTAATTTCTTTTTTTAACTTCCTGCTGTAATTAGAGACCCACTTAAGTTTTGATATATTCTGGTGTCTTACTTATGTAAGTATGATTTTAAATTAAGAAAACCCACAAGCATACATGTTAAATTAACATGAATTTGTAACCCACATCATGATTCCTCTTTCTACAGAGATTGATAGCTGTAATATGTAGACGTGCATATATAAATGATTTATGTTTGTGTGTATATGGGCGGGTTGGCATACACACAGACACACACACACGTACAGTTTATATACATGTATATACACTGTGACAAAAACTGACAAAACTGAAAAATGCTAACCACAGCTTAGTCAAGTATAGACCAAAAAATATATATAATTAAATTTCAAAAAACGAAACAATTCACTAAAAGATTTTGAGTTAAATGATAGTGAATTTAAAATTATGAACATAGAGCAGGCACAATCTTGGGAAATCACTGAAAGCATTTTTATATCTATCAAATGTGTGTGTAAGTGTGTTAACAGCTAAGATGGTTTATAAAAAGCTTGGTGTTTAAAATTAACAAAATCGTGTTAATGCTCTTCCTTTTCTTTTAATTCCTGAATTCATTTTTTTCGTGAGTCCTATATGATATCTTGCAGATAGCGTTGTAGGCTAATGAACACCGATGCACTTACTACTGTCCTTACTTGAATAACCTGTGAAACATGGTTTTTTCTCCCCGATCGATGATAGTGCTAAGAATGAGGAAAGGCCTTAGCATCTCAGAGTTACACTCTTGGACTATGGAGCAGAGACCCAGCTCTGCCATGTCTTAGCTTAGAAACTGTGCAAGTCTATCTAAACTTATCAAACGTCATTGTCTTCATCTATAAAATAAGAAAAATTAGTAAAAAATGCCTTTTTATTTTGAAAATTAAATGAAATAACATGTCAAAAATTGTATATAGTGCCTGATACATAATTAGTTCTCACTTCATTTAGATATTATTAAATAATAATGCAAATGCAACGTTCAGAGGCTACTGGTTCAGATATGTCAGTGAATGATGCAATATTTCTATAATTATTCCTATTATTTTTACCAGTATTCCATACAAGTTTCCATATCTGGTGAGCCAGAGAATCACCTGGTTGATTCATAGAAAGACAGACTCCTGGGCTTCACACATGGTTCAGATCTAGGGTAGAACCAAGAAATTTGCATGTCTAATAAGGTTCCCAGGTGATTCGTCTGCCCATTGAAAACTGAAAAGTAGTAAGTGACTATGGTTTACAGAATTTGTTGAGGTTCATGTCTCCATAACTTGTTGAAACAGAATTAAATACTATGACGAATGACTAATCTGCTAGGTGGATATGTGACATCATGCAGGTTAAGCATCTAGAATTCAGGTGATTGATAAAATAGGTACACTTATCTTGATATTTTAGCACTATTTGGGGAAAAAAAGTTTTTTTTCTCAGAAATAGTCACCTACTCTCCTAGACCCAGGATAACATGTGTTGTATTTTTCAAAGTTTTTTCTTATTTTCTCAGTGTTCCTTTTGGCCTCCTTTATAGATTAGAAGAAAAAAAAAAAGATTCTGAAAAAGATGGGAAGGACTTGGTTAAGATTAACCTACTTGTGGTAGGTAGGGCATGGATTCAGCCACTGCTACTTCAAATAAGTCAACATCGTACTTGGAAGGTAGAAAGTTATTTCTGTCTCTTGTAACCGTCTGAAGGTAAGCAGTCCACCCCTAATGTGGCAACTCTGCTTCACCAGGTTTAGGGACCCAACTCCTGTTACTTTGCATTTCCTACGGCATTGCCACTCTTGTCTGCCTGGTCTGAGATTAGCTCACTGTCACATCCACTCCAGCCATCTAGAAGGAAGAAAAGCAGATGAAGAGAACATATGTCTTCCTTTGTTGGCATATCCCACAATGTTACTTCTCACATCCCATTGGCTAGAACTTAGTCGTGTGACTATATCTGGCACAAAGGGAGTATGGGAAATGTAGTCTTCATCTGGGCAGCTGTATACCTAATTAAAAATTCGATGTTACATTGTCACAGAAGAAGGGGAGAATTGCTACTAGGAAACAGTCTCTGCCATATTACCTTCGACTCTCTGGCCAGCTGGAGCTACACAGGCCTTACGATTTGCCATTTCAAAGTCTCTTGTGTTATGGATGCTCACTAAGTGAAAATATGTGTACACAAGATTAAAATAATAAATCAATTCACTGGGATTGTCCTTCTCTGCCCAAGAGGGCAGGCCAGTCATACAGGAGCTGCTGTTTGAAGATAATACATTGTTGGATCAAAGTTGATTAAGTCAAACAGGTGTTCTCTTTGTACCAGAGTCAGCAGTTGTGATCAGTCCCCAGGAAGTAGAATGAAAATTCGAAGCTAGGAGATAATTCCTATAAGGAAGCTTGGATAGTTAGGATAGAAAGGAACAGAATCAACAAGGATCACCCTTAGGCAGCAATGTGATGGTTAAGAAAATGGTATCTGTGGTTTATCGCTATAGATTGGCATTCGCTGTGAGAATGTGGGGAAAGTTACATAAGCAACTTAAACCTCAATTTCCTTCTTTGTGAAATTGGGATAAAAATAATGACTATCCCATAAGCTTGTTACAAGGATTAGATTAAATAATGTGACACAATACCTAACACATCATAAACACTCAATAAATATGAACTATTATTAAAGTTGAGTCCTCAAAATTCCTTAATGTCTGTTATTTAGCAAAGAATCTCCATGATCAACTATTTTTCAGGCTGCAAATCTATAAATGAGAGAGACCAAAGAAAACACAGGGAAAACAGCTAAGCCTGGAAGCTAATATTTACTTCGCCATTCTGAGGACACACAGATGGGAAACCCATGGGTCGCCAACCTTGCCCAAATAAATCCCTCCCATGAGATGTCTCCTGAAGCAGTAAGCCCTAGCTAATTTGCTTGTCCCATTTTCTAGGTGTCTTTCATAAAATGAGAAAGAAGTCCAAACTCTTCTCCCAGTCAGACCTGGAGAAATAAAAAACCTAATAGATAATAATAAACAAACCACAAAGACTGTTATACTTCTCCCATTAAAAGCTACTGTGGGATAGATGAAGCCACTTGGAAAATGTGCAGAATAGTAGCAATCTCTTGATAAATAAGCCACAGTTGCAATGTGTTTGTGCTGATAATAGGTAGCATGGAACAACTGCCTCTTCTGCAAAACCCTGGGATTTATGTCCAGTCCGCCTGCAACGGGGACTAGAGAATTAACTCATGAAATCCATCCATCGACATGTAGAATAAGGAAGCACAGTATAGAAATGAAATTAGCATAAAATTAGTTAGCTGTAGGACATAAATAGAGGGACCGACATTTTCCTGCCTCTTTTGTATCAAATGTCTTTGGAGAATTCACGAAGCTTGGACTGTAGTTGATAGCCCCTGTGATTTATTTCAACATTTTCTACCATAGGCAGGTTGTTTGCAAAGTCCTTCAAGTATCATTAAGACAAATCAGGAAACACAGATAATTCTTCAGGGGAAGAATCTGATCATGGGAAGACACTGATTATATAGGATAGCCTCCAGAACCGCACGCCACTGTATTTATTAAACCATCGCTGCAGAGATTACAGCAATCTGACATGGAGTCCTAATGAATTTTTGGCACATTTGGAAATTGTGACTGTTGTTGCCCAGGGAGCCTCTTAAATCAACCCCCCTTTTACTGCTGTTGCCTTTTTACGGTGTATCTCATGTTGAGAAATGGATTACATGATCCATAGCTTTAACTACCCTGCATTTGTTGATCGCATACTACGAATGCATATTGCACAGTGTATGAATCACGGGGGAGCTAGGATAGGGGTGACAGATAATTTAAACATGAAATGGGTGATGCTTGGGACCTGGTAGGAATAGAGGTAGAGAAATAAAAGCAAAAGTCAAGGCAAATGGATGAGAGAACCCAGGTATTTGGCAATAGATTAAAACTACCTTATTATTGAAGTACAGTGTTCAGAAAGAGTGCCATTTCACCCTTCAGTGAGGTGATTTTTTTTTTATACTACCCTTTGACCATCCTATTGCTTTTTCTTTTCTGCAATCAGATCCCTTCAATTTGCAGATGGGCGTTTGGGGGCAAAGGCAATTTAGTCTGATGCAGTGTTACTCTTTAAGATAACCTACATCTATGATGACAGAGGATCATAAACTTAATTTTCCCAATGTATAGAGGCACAGTGTGAAGTCAGAATGTGTAAGGGCTAGCTTACCTTCTTTTACAAACTTATTTTGAGAGCAGAGCAAGTCATTTAACTTAGTATCTCAGCTTCATCACCTCCTAAATGGGATAGTAATAATCAGTCTTTCAAATTCGTTAATTAAGAATCAAATGAGATCTTACATGTTATTCTAACAATGACATCTGGGAGGCAAGAGGCAGACACCCACACAGACACCTTGGGGAAAGGGGTACTTGTTTTCTGGCTAAACATAGACAGGAATTGGAAATGGTAAGGAGCATTACTGAAGACAACCAAAGCACATCTCCTGTTCCAAGGCCGTATGGTCTTATTCTCTCTGTAGTTCTGCTCCATTCTTCCCTTTCTAACGGTGACATCCTAGTGAGGTCCTCCCACGTATGGCCACTGTGGTGGCTACTCTGGACTAGAGTTCATCTCATGACATTTCAGCCCACCTACTGTAGAAAGCCACCTAACCTCTTGACTGTCCTTCAAGTGTGTCAAGCTCATTCCCACATCAGGGACTTTGTACTTGCACTTCCTTCTTTCTGAAATGCTCCTCTCCCAACTCTTTGCATGGTTGCCCCTTCACTTCATTTAAATCTCTGTTCGAATTTCACCCTTTTTCTAAAAAAAAAAAAAGCCTTCCTTGACCATTCCAACCACTCTTATTTTCCCCTCCAGTACTCTTTTCTCCTTATCTCCTTTTGTTTTCTTAATCATGCCTATCATTATCTGACCAATATTGATTTTTCGGTCCACCCTCCCACTAGAAATCAGGTCACTGACGTTGGGAACTTTGTTTTCTTTACTACTTTATCATCTTTGCTTAGAACAATCAGTAGTGGTGGAATGTATATTTCATGAATGCATGAAAAGATGAAAGCCTAATTTCCCCAGGTTTGGAATTCTAAATTAGTAAGAGAATTAAAGGGATGCCTTTTATATTTTGTGAAGAGAAACCACTCCAGTCAATCTCTGGCCAGCCTATGTGTTGCCATCCTTGTGTCAGCTGCCCACCCTTTCTTTGGTATACTCAGGCAAGGTTGAGATGGAGCCACTTTTCATAGTATGGAGTGCTGGTACTTATAGCATCAGGCAAGCAGATGCCCTCAGGTGGGATTTGAGTGGCTCAGCCCTGGTGGCACTTGGGCTTCGTGAAGCACCAGTTCAGCAATAACAGAGAGGCCATCTACCTTTAGCTAGAAATGTCAAGGTCAGGGAATAGGTTGCTTCTTCTAGGTACTATCTCTCTCTCTGGCCTCAGTCATAATTTTCCTTAATTTTAATTTTTTTAAATGGTTCTACATTTTATACTGAATATTTTTGAGCAGTTAATAATAATTATAGTTAATATTTTTGAAATTCCCTATGAGCCTGTCACTTTATGAGCATATTTCTGTACCTTAACTCCTAGAATCCTCATGACCACCCTCTAAGGTTGGTACTGTGATTATAATCTTCATTTTGAAGATGAAGAAATCTGATAATAGAGAAAATGAATTGCCTGAGACCTCTCAGTGAGTAATTAATAGAACCAGGATTTGAACCCAGGAAATCTGGTTCAAGCTGTCCATCTAACAAGACTATTTTAGGTAATCAGTCCCTGTGGGGCTTATCAAGAAGTCCTTATTTTCTTAGAAATAACATTCTGATGGGGTAAATATATGTAAATATGCTTTTAAAATGACAAAATACTCTGTGTAAGCTATTTTTATTAAGCAAACATTTTAAATACATTAAATATACATTTGAGTCTGTGCAATGTCACAGACTTAAGATCTAGTATTTTCTGTGACCCTTGCATCTGTTTTTTACGGATGCACACCAGAAATTTAATTTTTTTCTTTTGCCCAGATTGGCAGAGTTTTCTTTTTTTCTTTTGTTTTATTTTTTTGTTTTAATTTTTTATTGAAGTACAGTTGATTTATAATGCTGTGGTAGTTTTTGGTGAACAGGAAAGTGATTCAGTTATATGTATTTTTTAATTTTTCATATTCTTTTCCATTATGGTTTATTACAGGATATTGAATATATTTCCCTGTGCTATACAGTAGGACCTTGTTGTTTACCTATTATATACATAGTAGTTTGTATTTGCTAATCCCAAACTCCCAATCCACCCGTCCCCCATCCCTCTCCCCCTTCACAACCACAAGTCTGTTCTCTATGTCTGTGAGTCTGTTTCTGTTTCGTAGATAAGTTCTTTTGTGTCATATTATGGTTCCACAAATAAGTGATATCATGTGGTATTTGTTATTTTCTTTCTGACTTCACTTAGTATGATAATCTCTAGGTCCATCCATGTAGCTGCAAATGGCATTATTTCATTCTTTTTTATGGCTGCATAGTATTCCATTGTATATATGTACCACATCTTCTTTATCCATTTATCTGTCAATGGACATTTTGGTTGCTTCCCTGTCTTGGCTATTGTAAATATTGCTGCTATGAACATAGGGGTGCATGTATCTTTTTGAATAATAGTTGTGTCCAGTTATATGCCCAGGAGTGGGGTTGCTGGATCATATGGTAGTTCTGTTTTTATTTTTCTGAGGAATCTCCATATTGTCTTCCATAGTGGCTGCACCAACTTACATTCCCACCAACAGTGTAGGAGGGTTCCCTTTTCTCCACACCCTCCCTAGCATTTGTTATTTGTAGACTTTTAATGGTGACCATTCTGACTGTTGTGAGGTTGGTACCTCATTGTAATTTTGATTTCTCTAATAATTAGCGATGTTGAGCATCTTTTCATGTGCCTGTTGGGAATCTTTGTGTTATCTTTGGAGAAATGTCTATTTAGGTCTACTGCCCATTTCTTGATTGGGTTTTTGGTTGTTGTTGTTACTGAGTTGTAGGAGCTGTTTGTATATTTTGGAAATTAAGCCATTGTCAGTCGCTTTGTTTGCGAATACTTGCTCCCATTCCGTAGGTTGTCTTTTCATTCTGTTTATGGTTTCCTTTGCTGTGCAAAAGCTTGTAAGTTCGATTAGGTCTCATTTGTTTATTTTTGCTTTTATTTCTATTGCCTTGGGAGACTGACCTAAGAAAACATTGCTATCTATGAATTATGTCAGAGAATGTTTTGTCTATGTTCTCTTCTAGGAGTTTTATGTGTCATGTCTTACATTTGTCTTTAAGCCATTTTGAGTTTACTTTTGTGTATGGCATGAGGGAGTGTTCTAACTTCATTGATTTACATGAGGCAGTTCAGCTTTCCCAATACCACTCCCTGAAGAGACTGTCTTTTCTCCATTTTATATCCTTGGCAGAGTTTTCAATTAAGAAAGTTGCCAATTTTTACAATAAGCAAGGATCAAGGCCCTAAAATACTTTGCTCCACTTAATACTTTGGATTTGGCAGGACTCTCTAACAAATGCAGAAAAGTGTCAGAAACACTTTAAATAAGTTAAGGTTTATACTAAGGGCAACAAACAATTTTGTTGGGTTTCTTGAGCTGTGGTTACAACAAGAATATAAACACATAGGTATAAGATAGGTGCTTGAGAAAGAAAGTAATCCATTACTTAGCATCTTCTCTATGCATGGCCCCATGTTAAGCACTGGGAGATGTACGATGATGTATAAAACAACATTCCAAATTCATGTTGTAGGCTTTTTTTCTGAACCACAAAAACAGACTTGAATATTCAATATGTGACTGCCTCAAGTCCTTTGTAATATCACGCAGTGCAGGCAGGAGCCAATAGTTCCATCCCTCACACCTGTTGTACCCTTTATCTTTCCACCACTGACTGGTAGGTAACTCCTAAGGATTTTCTCTTGAAAAAGGCTTGACTGTTCACATTACATTAAATTGAAGCAGGTGAGAATTTATTTATCCTCGTATTTTATAGTAAGGGCTGTATGAGAAAAAGGCCATATTTACAAACATCCGTCTATAGACGGCTAGTCTTCTTCATCTTTAAGCAGCATGGTAGTTCTATTCTTGTTTTGTTTTGCACATGTGCTTTTTAGAAAAGACCGTAATTTGCTCTGTAGTCTTGATTTCCATTTTTTTTGGTGAAGTTGTTCAAGGTTGTCGTGGTCCATATCCATCCATCATGCCTGCTTCACAGATTTCCTTTGTCAGTAGTACGTATCAGTATGATTAATGGCTCAGGGTTCATATTCAGGAATCTGATTGGATAACTGTCATTTCATTTGTTGCAACTGACAATTCAAAAAAATATTGATAAAGTTGTCCATGAAAAGAGAGTAATGCAAGTCAGTTTTACTTATTATGAACAATAAAGCTTGGTAATTTGTGGGTAGAAATAGGCTCTATACTCCAGTGTATTTCCTGGGCCTGAAGGAAGGCATTAATCCTTTTTAAGTGACTATACCACAGCATTAAGTGGTAGCTCTGTGATGTGAAAGAGTGAATATCATACTATGTTGAACGTTTCATCACTGGTGAATCAGGGTCCGTGACCTCTTTAGTAAAACCTTACTTTTGTTCTGTTTCTAACAGGGAGTAGTAATTATTTACTTATATTTTTAAAATATATGTATTTATTAATTATAAAATTACTTAATTACTTAAGAGGTGTGCTTTTTTTTAAGAATGATAGATGTTTATTATCAAAGATAATATAAAGATTATGAAAAACTTTTCAAAAATCCTCTGAAATACTACCGTTAAAGATGATTTTTTAAAAAATATATTTATTTATTTTATTTTATTTTTAGCTGTGTTGGGTCTTCGTTGCTGCGAGTGGGCTTTCTCTAGTTGTGGCGAGCGGGGGCTACTCTTTGTTGCAGTGGCTTCTCCTGCTGCAGAGCACAGGCTCCAGGTGCGCGGGCTTCAGTAGCTGTGGCTCGCAGGCTCCAGAGCGCAGGCTCAGCAGCTGTACCACACGGGCCCAGCTGCTCCGTAGCACGTGGGATCCTCCCAGACCAGGGCTCAAACCCATGTCCCTTGCATTGGCAGGTGGATTCTTAACCACTGTGCCACCAGGGAAGCCCTAAAGATGATTCTTGATCTTAGAGGAGATCTTAAGACAGAGGGGCATAAGGATGATGGAGTATTGAAATAGACTCAAGTGTTTTCAAGAAATTTAGTGAATGATAAAAGGTATATTTTAAGTCAGTGGGTTTTTTTGTCAATTGTGTTGATATAGATGGGGGTTTTTTTGAGGAAAATCAGCTTGTTCTCAACTCACTCTTGATACTTATGTAAACTTCAAACATATCAAAGATTTTTTTACAGTGAAATTATAAAATTATTATGATTAAATATGTTAATATTCTAAAACCTTGGTTTTAGGAGGCCTTTTAAAATGTGTCAGAAGTCCAGAAATTAAAAAAGGAAAAAAACTAAATTTGACTGAATAAAGTAGAAAAACTTTAGTATAGCAGAAAACAAACAAAACACTACAAGATCATAGACAAAATTAAAAGAGAAAACAAAGTGGGAGGAAATGACAACACATAACAAAGTTAATTAGAGTAATCTTTAAAAATAAGAAACTACAATAAAGAAATGCACATAGAGAAATACTTCTTCACAGAAGGGGAAAAAATCAATAAACATATGCTTTCTTAATGTCCAAGGTATCAATAAGCATATACTTTACTAGTATTTTAAAAATCCATAGCACACATTTTATTAGTATTCCAGGAAATTCCATTATAATCAACAAATGGAAAGGGTTTTATTGTCAATAAGCCCGTGAAACCTAGTTGTCTCATTTTTCCAGATTATGTGGTGTGTAGACAGCATGTAGTCTCTTTACCGATAGAAGGGATGGGATAAGACCAGCAGTGTCATATATGATTCCACATGGAAGTCCAAGAATATCTTGGGATTTTCTAGATTTTACATCTCAGAGAAAATGCTCTGTTTATATTATGAGATATATTTATAATTTTAATGCACAAATAAGTGAATGATCAAAATTGTTCAGACTATAGTTTTTGAATACATTCTCATGGTGGACATTTATGCCTCAACCACTATGAAACTCAAACTGTTGTTGAAAAGAACCTTCCCCTCTTTCTTGACACTGAATTCAGGGTCTTGCAGATCTTTCATAATCTCTGCTTTGAGATCAGGTGGTGCTGTTGTACTAAAGTTGCAGGTTTCTGTCAAAAAATCCCAAAGCAGGTCTCCATTCTCATTGCCATCAATAAAACAGTCAGATATGTCCATGGTGGAAAGAAGGTCATAACACTCATACTTAATCCTCAACTTGTCCAGCATCTGCATGAGGTCAGATGACGTGACATACTGGCAGAGGTCATCCTGGGGTAAGTGAGATCCGTACTTTTTCCATAGCTTGTCCCAGCCACTGGTTTCTGTGCAACAGAACGAAATTCATGCTTTCAGCTATTCTTCTTTGCCTTTACCTACTCTGCCAGCCAGTACACTAGATGCTTGGAATAGAGCAGTCAATTTAAAAAAAAGAAATTCTTGCCTTTGTGTAGCTCAGTTCAAGGAGTGAAGGGGGTGGGAGGAGAGAAAGTTAAATAAGTAAACAGATCGTATATCAGATGGTGCAGAGTGCTAATGAAAAACAAATCAGAGCAAGGAATAAGGGGGATCAAAGAGTTGGATGGGTTGCTGTTTTATATCAGGTGGTCGCAGACAGTCTCTCTAATAATGTGACATTGGAGCAGAGACATGACAGCAATCCACACAGATATCAGAGAGAAGATTACTCCAGGTAGAGAGAAGAGCAACTGCAAAGGACCTGAAGCAGGAACAGGCTTGGCTTGTTAAGAACTAGCCAGGAAGCCAGTGAGATTGGAATTGAGTGAACAGAGGGGAGCGTGGAAGGAGAGGAGGTTGTACGGGTGATGGTGAGAAGTAGACTGGGTGCTAAATCATATGGAAAAAGATGAGAAGCCATTGTAGTGTGGTCTAATAGAATTTTCTGGACTCTTGGACATGTTCCATATTTGCGTTGTCCAGTATCCTAGCCAGTAACCACTTTATGGTTATGGAACATGTAAACTGTGGCTAGTGTGACTAAGGGAATGAATTTTAAGTGTTACTCCATCTTAATTCATTTCACTTTCAGTAGCCAACTGTGGCTTCCGTATTGGACAACACAATATTAGAGTGACTTAACCTGATTTGCATTTTCATAAGGTCGCTCTGGCCACACAGATGGACTATTCTCTATTGAGAATAGACTATAGGGGCATAAGGACAGATCAGGAAGAACAGTAAGAAAGCTACTGCAATAATCTGGGTGTTAGATGATGTTACGTTGCACCAGCAAGATTGGAGGTGATGAGAAGTGGTTGAATTTTTTATATATTACACTCCTAGATCCAATGCCATTTGCTAATGATTCGGATATTGTTAACATTAATAATTTGGATAGTGAAAGAAAGAAAAGAATCAGTGATGATCCCAGTCATTTTGGCCCAAGCATCTGAAAAGAGAAAATTGCCATTATTGGAAATGGGAAGAATGGGGGAGGAACATGTTTAAATGTGTTATCAGGCATCTGGTTTTGGAGACATAAGGTTGAGGTCCCCGTTGGACATTCAGGTGGTGATAGGAGGAAGGCAGTTGTTTATGTTAGTCTGGTTCAGAGGAAAGGGTCTAAGAGTAAAAATTGAAATAGAAAGAAAGAGCACAGCAAATACAATGATAGTTTACCCAGACCAAAGATGGGGTAGCCTCTCATGTCTATACAATTACAGGATGCTGCCTTGGACAGCAACAACTAGGTTGAGTCCTAAAAATTTTGTCCCCAGCTTTAGAAGATATATTAGCAGTGTATGTTGTATTTAGTTGAAAACCTGGCCCAGTGTAGAAGCTAAGAGATACAGCATCTGTGGGAGAGATAGGTTGGACTGTTCTGACACTTCATGAATGAGATGAGGTTTGGTATTTAGTCTCTCAGAACCTCAGTTTTCTCATCTATAAGATAGAGATAACCATACTTACCCCAAATGCAACTGCAAGTATTAAATGAGATAATTGAAGTGAATCATTGCTCAATGGTAAGCACATGGCAGATGTGTAATAAGTGCTTACAAAATAAATGAATATTATATGGAATTACTTTGATAATGTATTTCCACTGGTTGTAATCTTGAGAATGTAAAAAGACAAATTTGCTTTTCAGACATCTGTAATAATACTAATAAATCAAAACAAAAGAACAGCTATTTATGGACTTTCTAATATACGCGTCTAATAGTGGGCTGTTACAGAGATAGTGGATATGTGCAGCATTTAAGAGTGGTCTCTAAAGCCTGACTTTCTGAGTGTGAAGCCTGGCTTCTCCTCTTACTAGCTTTATGAACCTGTGCCTCAGTTTTGTCATCTATAAATCAGGGATAATAATAGACTATCTTCATAGGATTGTTGCAAGGATCACCAAGTTGATAAAGTAAGGCACTTAGAACCATGACTGGCACATAGTAAACACTGCTCAAGTGTTAGGAAATTAAGTTGGACTTGGCCAAAGCAATATAAGAGAGAACTTACAACTCTATGAGTTTCCAGGATTAAAAATTAAGATTTCAAAGGCGTGAACTTTTTTGGTTCCGAAAGCTCCTTTATGATGTAATCAAAGTAATCGGACTCTCCAGAAAAGTACACAAACACTATATAGCCACACAATTCTGCATATAATTATAGGACGTTGGCCTCATCCATGGGCTTGGCTAATGTCTCCTGATTTAACTCAACAAAAGAGAATAACCAAGGCAGAAAATGGTAAATAATAAATAGCCTAGATAATTGATGTTCCACTAACATTTCAGAAGAGGGAACGATAACTACAGGATAAGCTCTAGAAGAAGGTGGAATTGGAATGAAGCAGAAAAAAATAAAACCTCAGTTCAGTGGGAAAAAAAATGAGGGTCATGAGCATGTGTTACAAAAATCTTTCATTCCAAAGACAGTGACTGCCTAAATAAGAATTTGCCTGCAAACAAGACTACAAGAAAATAAATATTTCGGTGGTTGAGGAAAGGCTCTGTTATCATTTTTTTTTTTTTTTTTCACCCTGGCAGAGAAAAAAGAACCAAACACTAATTGCAGAGAATTTGCTGGTGTCAGTGTTCTGTGACTCAGTGCCATTTCTGAGCTGAGCAATTAGAAACTTTCTGACTGATACATTATCATAATGGCTCTCGGTGGGCACAACATATGGTGTTACTTTTGTTTTCAACATGATGTAAACCAGGTCCCTCACCCCCACCCCCCTTATTAAAAATAACACGCCATGATTTGCCTCCTTCCTTAGATAAGGAGAGGGCAAGACAGAAAATGTCACTGATCTCCTGGCTAATCTCCTGTAACCAGATAAGTTGCATTTTAATTAGCAACTCTCTCAACGAATGCCTGGCTACTACATTTGCAGAAAAACATGCCACTAACATTATTTTAGTGTGGGATACTCCTCATTTTAAAAATCCACCTCTTCTTATTTCTCTTCTTTTTCATCCCCAAATCAAACCTTTTATCATTATAATCAGGAACTTCTGTTTGTTATAAATAAATAAATATTTACTGAGCTGGGCTAACTCTTTAATGGATACTTAGGAACAGGAGAAAAGCCTCTGTTCTGCCTATTTCGGTGTGCACTGTGTGCGTGTGAATATGTGTATCTTCTTTATTGAGTCCTTTATTCCTGTTTATTAAATCCATCTTCAGATCTCCAGAACTTTCTGTATTCTCTGATTCCATGTCTATCATGTTAGCTAAAACACAGTATCTTTTTTTGAATGGACATTCAGAACTAGCTGTAGTTGGGATAGTATAAGACAGAAATAATAAACAATTATTCAGTTCAATTCAAACACATTCACTGGGTGTCTTCTTCTAGTTGCCAAGGGTTTTGCAAAGATCTGGGACTAGAGATAAGAGGCAGAGCCTCTTGCTCTCCGGGAACTCTCCTTAAACTCCCTATCTGCCTCTGATCAGAAATTAGCACCTTTTTGAAAGTATGTACATGTCTGAATCCTCCATTAGATTAGGAGCCTTTCAAAGGCAGAGGAGTAACAGTCATCTTTGCAACCCCGGAGCCTAGCAGTGACCAACTAGAGGAGCTCAATAAAAGCTGGATGAACCAAATCTACACGACTGTCCTACGCAGTCAACTTGGGACCAAGAGTGTAGGCTGTGTTTGAATATGCTGAATACACCTGTCACCTTAACCAGGCTAGGTGCCCTGCATAATTAAATCTAGAAACTGACCCTATATTTCATTATCTTAGAATCTAATAAATTGCAAACAGTGGGTGTCCATATGGTGCTCAAATAACTGAGTACTTCAGTTTATTCACAGAGAGAACGCATCAGTTCAGTAACAGGTCAGTGTCTGACTCGGATGGACAGGCAGAAGCCTTAGCTGTGGGGCATATTTAAGATGACCTTTTAGAGCAAGATGTTAATCCAGACATACCATTATGTGCTTAGGTGAGATACTGGCTTGATGAGTGTTCTTAGAAATTTAATTTAGTGACTAGTTCTAGGTTTGTCTGACTCTGCTGGCATCGAGTACTCAGTTTGCTGTACTGCAGTGAGGCTATGGATGAGAATATTGCCCCCAAAGAAAGGAAATACACAAACAGGCTTCTTCACTTCTGGGTAATTATGAAGCAACTTCCATTTAGAAAGTGACTGCAACAAATGTGATATAAACAGAGCCTAGTGTGAACCATTTTGGTGTGGGTGTTTCAAGTTTTAGGGTAATATTCAAGTTTAAGGAATGTTTTCATTGGGCAAGTATGAAGAATGGGGGTTCAAGTTGGGGCTGAGAAGGTAGTTTAGGGTAATGGTTTTTCTACAGCGGTAAGGTAGGAAGTAGATCAGGCACCTCAGATGACCTGGGGAGCTTTCCCAAACCTGTCTGCTATCCACAGACTGGTCTGGCAGATAGGGATTTGCAGTGATATCATCAAATGAAAAAGTGACTAATAAAAATGTGGATCAATTCTATACATGTTAATTGACAACGATATAAAACAAATCTGATTGGAAAGTTCTTGCGATTAACTTTGTTTTCACTGTTGGAAATTGACTGTGCTCTATTTTCCTGAAAGTTGACCCATATGTTTATATCAGCTTTATTAATACGACAAAGCAGTTCTTGCTATTTTTAAAAAAGAAGACCATAGGCACTTCCATACACCGAGGGGCCAACAGAATTTATCTCAGAGAAATATACTGTTGTTAAGATGGGTTTATAGGTGCACAGGTTTATCTAGGTCAGAGAGGCAGAGCAAAAGGGAGTTAAACTGCTCTAGGTAACAAATAAGAGGGGTAGAAGGGGGAAGTAAGGAGCTGGTACCTTAGGAAGAGCACGGAGTTAAGAGGGTTGTGTGTTACCAGTGTTTTCCTCTTTGGGATACCTGCCTCCCACTGCTGTGTGCAGTAATGAAAAATTGTAAGCTGTGTGCTTAAAAAGTTAGTAAAACATCTCCACCATCAAACTACGAATGAATAAGTTTTGACTCAAAATACCTTTTTTTTTATGAAAGCTAACTGGTTTTTGCGCTTTTACTCCCTTTCTTTGATTTTTTTCCCCCATGAATGTATATAGACATAGTACATGTGAACTACATGTATGCATAGATGCCGTATTATGTAGGTATGATTATCTGGGAATAGGCCTTGCACGAACTAAGACTCACAGACCAAGTTCACACAGCTAGGAAGTGCCTCAGCATTCTTGATTTTATGTATCATCCTGCATTTCACTGGACCTGTTTTGGTTTGCACATATCCTGATGCCAATAAACCATGCATTCTATTAACGTATTCATGATGTAGCCAGCAGAATACTGTATCCATAAGGGCACTTAGTCCATTCTCAGTTGCTTGTAGACTGGTCATTCCACTTCCTAAACCTTAGGCTGGCTTTTTCTTATTGGTAGGCCTATACTCATAGACAGCTGCCTTCTGACACTCAAATACTTCTGAAAATATTTAAGCATAAACCAAATATATAGAACAGTAGATCTTCATTTGATATGAAATATATCCTAAAATCAAACATATATGACTACTGGATGAATTGCTATTTCTGTCTGCAACACTGTTTCTTTATTATTGACACAGATTATCAAGAATAGACTGCCCTCAGTGTTGATAACTAAATTGACTTCTGTATTCCTAAATGCAGTACAAAGTGCTTTACCCAAGTGTCCTAATTTAGAGAGAGGTTGGTGGGAAACATCCAGTTTACGGAAGCCCTCCTAAATGGTAAGATAGAACTCTCCCACACAAATGAGTATTTTTAACTAACCTGAGATAAAAATAGTATATCAAATGTTCCCTTAGAGAAGAGGTTGTGTACAGGAACTCTCATTTGCCAAACTCCCACATGAGTTCAAACCCAGGATTATAGGCAACAGCTATGTTTGCCATCCTTAAAGCCATTCTTCATATTTAAGAATACATGGGGACTTCCCTGGTGGCGCAGTGGTTGAGAATCCACCTGCCAGTGCAGGGCACACAGGCTCGAGCCCTGGTCCGGGAAGATCCCACATGCTGGGGAGCAACTAAGCCCATGCACCACAACTACTGAGCCTGTACTCTAGAGCCCGTGAGCCACAACTACTGAGCTCTGGCGCCACAACTACTGAAGCCCGCGCACCACAGAGAAGAGTAGCCCCTGCTCGTAGCAATTAGAGAAAGCCCACGGCCAGCAGCGAAGACCCAATGCAGCCAAAAATAAATAAATAAATAAATTTATAAAGAAAAGAATAAATACATTTTGCGACATATGGTTTCTGAGTACAGGGTCTGGTATAAGCTTAGGGAGACAGAGGCTGCTGTGTATGTGGAGTGAACCTGCCTAGCACTGTGTGGACAATCCACAAAGACTGCTGAATGAAAGAAGTAATGAATTAATGAATGCAACAATGTCTGTGTTTCATTTGCTAATCTGTTTACTTATGTTCTCTGTGTGGTACTTATTGTATCATTGGAAACAACATGACATGATCAAATGCCTTCTTTGGAAAATAACACGACAACACAAAACAAAACAAGGGGACCATGTTTGATACTTATTTGAGAAAACCTAAATGAACATTGATAATGGCTCTAGAAGTGCAGATTAATCAAATATGATAGTGTCCCAAATATTTAAACCTTTATTTTATTGACATTTATTAATAAACATCACAGAAGAGAGACATTCAAGAGACAAAAAGGAGGTAAATAGAAATATTTACTATTTTTAGTCTCGTTAAAAACATTCCTATCCATTGTATTTGCTGTATGTTAAATATTTTTTATATAGAGACAACAAGGATATATTTGCCCGAGAGAAAGAAGTAAACAGACATTTAATTCCACTGGAACTCCTAAATTGAAAGCTGTTGTGAAGGATTTTCCTAATACTGTGTTAATTAATTGACTCTGATCAGAAGCCAAATCAAGAATTTCATAATGAAGATGAAATATACCAGCTGCCTTCAAACACATGTATCCATGCGCTATCACTGTTTTAAAATTCAGGCTGAAGGAAAATAACTTACCGGACACAAGAGTAATGAGAATCTTAGCACGGGTAGCTAAGAGACTATGGAAGAATTTCAGCGTGGCTGGGATGTCTTTTACATAATACAGCATCTAGAAATGAAGGAAGAGAGAAACGAGATGCTTTTCTGTGTCAATGTCTTTGTTGCTTGGACTAAATACTCACTAGAAGGTTTGATGTTCAAGTTGAGTGGATTTTTATTCAACAAAACACTTAAGAAATTTAAAAATTAAAAATGTTATATATAGAGATAGAATAATAGTGTGAGAAAATATTTGGGGAGAGGGGAAACTATGGTATTTACTCAACTAGAGTCAAACAGCTTAAACTTTACTCTTTCTGGCTTCATTAACACAGACATTTATAGCTCGAGACAGTCTGCATTCCACATGGGGGCACTGAATTCTAATGCTCACTCTATATTTTGTGAGTTTTGGTAGTTCTGGGCAAAAATGGTGCTGGCACCGTAGAAACATTCCATTTCATGGAGCGTTGTTTTAAAATTAAGCCCTTTGCACTAGCTTCACCGTAGGCTCACAGATGCTTTTTTTTAAAATCATGGAAAATGTGACAGGCTTTGATGTTGACAGATTCTCTAGGGAAATGGACTGGATAAAGCCTAAAGTTACATGCATGGTCCCAGGGTGCTAGGAGTCAGCCCACCCCCTTTTTTTTTTTTTTTTTAAATAGATCTTTATTGGAGTATAATTCCTTCACAATACCGTGTTAGTTTCTGTTGCACAACAAAGTGAATCAGCCATAAGCCTACCTATGTCCGCATATCCCCTCCCTCCCATCCTCCCTATCCCACCCCTCTAGGTGGTCACAAAGCACCCAGCTCATCTCCCTGTGCTATGCCGCTGCTTCCCACCAGCCAACTATTTTACATTCGGTAGCGTATATATGTCGATGCTACTCTCACTTCGCCCCAGCTTTGCCCTCCCACCCCGTGTCCTCAAGTCCATTCTCTATGTCTACCTCTTTATTCCTACCCTGCAACTAGGTTCACCAGTAGCTTTTTTTTTTTTTTTATATTCCATATATATGTGTTAGCATACGGTATTTGTTTTTCTCTTTCTGACCCAGAGTGAAGTAAGCCCCCCCATTTTTTTTTTTTTTTTTGCGGTACGCGGGCCTCTCCCTGTTGTGGCCTCTCCCATCGTGGAGCACAGGCTCCGGACGCGCAGGCTCAGCGGCCATGGTTCTCGGGCCCCGCCACTCCGCGGCATGTGGGATCTTCCAGGACCGGGGCACGAACCCGCATCCCCTGCATCGGCAGGCGGACTCTCAATCACTGCGCCACCAGGGAAGCCCAGCCCACCCATTTTTAATAACTGAACCATCTCTGGTGAAGTGCAGGGAGAGGTCTTTCCACCCAACACAGATAGAGCTTGGAATTAAACATTGGCAGTAGAAAATTTTCCCTAAGGACTTACATCCCTGGAATCTACCCCCATAGACACTTTTTACGTCTCATCTTCAGCTCTCTTAAACAAGAATTCAATGTTTTATGTAGATGCCATGATAGAATTTATTGCATAAAGCATAAACAACCTAAGCTATGCCCCTCTCACACAAATGAATGAAATACAGTGGAGCTGCACACGGCTTGTGCAGCATCACAGGCCATATTTAGTATCATGTCACTCCATGCTGTTCATCACAGGGACCATACATAGACAGGCACCCAGATGCCGCTAATCCACAAGGTGGCTAACCATCCATGACATGACCTGGCTGAAAAGAGGAGGTGGGTCATAGCAGAGGCTCTGAAATTTGATCTAATAGACACAGAATCTCTGCAGTTGATTATGAATATTAAGTTGAAGGATGTCATGAGAATGCTAGGACCGCAAGGAGCAATAGAGAGACAGAGAAATAGCACAGAAAAATGCAGAGTAGATGGAGAGGGACAGAGGAGTAATGCAGAGGAAGCAGAGTTGCTGTGAGAAAGAAAGAACAGACGTGGAGCTTTTGAGAGAAACTGGTGAATGATCTCTGAAGCTACAACATTATATAAGAATTATATATATATATATATATATATAGATATAAATATATAGATCTATTTAAGTAGCTCGATAGTACAGCAACTGCCATGAATTCTCTACACTAAAGAGAACAGTCTCACATATATTTTTCATTTTGTTTTATGTCATATTACCTTATTTATAGCATTCACTTGTATGTTTGTAGAATACAGATTTTTTTAAATGCTAAAAAAAAAAAAAAAGAATTTTATAAGAATGGGATCCAGAGCATATGTGGAGGCATTGGTTTTTGATAAAGGGAGGCTTTTGTAATAAGGGGAAAGAAAGACATGGTGCGTACAAGTGCAGCTATGTTTGTAAATTTGGAGAGTGAAAGATGATTTTTTACCTGATGGTTTCTCTTTTTGCTACAGAATAGGACGTGAGGTCATCAGTTGGAAATGAGTGGTGGAGGAGGGATTACAGGAGGTATAAGGAGAGAGAGGGAGGTATGAGATAGTTATACAGGTGACCCTTGAACAAGGCAGGGGTTAGGAACACCAACACTCTGTGCACAGATATTCACACATAACACAGAGTTGGCCCTCCCTATATGCAGTTTCTCTGTTTCTGGGGTTCTGCGTCCAGTCATGTAGCATTTATTATTGAAAAAATCCATATAAGTGGACCCACGCAGTTCGAACCTGTGTTGTTCAAGGGCCAGCTGTTTGAGAAGGTGGGAAAGTAAGTCTACTAGAGAAACATAGGTTTGCTGAGCAATGTTAGGACTCCCTTATAGGTAAAAGATTTTGTCCGCTAAGAAAGCAAAGATGTAGGATTGCCTGGATATGCTGATCTTGGAGTCATTTCTTCCTATGATTTTAAAAACTTTATTCCTTTGGGATGACTGTGCTTGTGGACTATAGAAAGCAAAAAGCATCTTGTTGTTCATCGTGGTATTTCTAAAATATACACATCTTTTAATGGTAGCCAACACCCAAAGCCTATACACCTATATGCTATCCAGATATGTCAGTGGCCTCTGGAAGTATGTCCCCATACCACCTACTGAATTGTCTCCCCCTTTCCAAGAAATACACTATCGTATTTCTAGGAAATACACTATCGTATTTCTAAGAAATACACTACCATATTTCTAAGAAATACACTATCGTATTTCTAAGAAATACACTATAAGTGCTGGACCATGGAAATAAATTCCTATGTAATGGCTGACTAATGTCAGTAACACTTTGTTGACCTGAGAAATCATCTAGCCTGCCCTTCTGTCATGTGCACACGAGCCAGGTCATCAAAAGAAGGCAAAAGCAAGAGGATTCAGAAAAACTCTGGGATGTTGGTCCATCCAGACCATTAGAGTTACTGGAGAATTGTGTTAGGATGTGTTACACTCTACTATCTATGAACTTTCAATCCCACAAAAGTTAAGCCAGCATTGAAAAAAAATCAGTAACTATGGGGGTATTTTTCATAGAGAAAACTGGCTTTTTAAATGTTACAGAGGATCTCTTAGTATTGTCAACATCTTTAACTTCAATTTGGACAGATAATGGTCACTTGTAAAATCAGAAATCAGATTTTCATTTTTCTTTTTTTTTTTTTTTTTTTTTTTTGTGCGGTACGCGGGCCTCTCACTGTTGGGGCCTCTCCCGTTGCCGAGCCTGTGCTCCGGACGCGCAGGCTCAGCGGCCATGGCTCACAGGCGCAGCCGCTCCGCGGCATGTGGGATCCTCCCGGACCGGGGCACGAACCTG
>NW_020175078.1:1819446-1826177 GCF_003031525.2 Neophocaena asiaeorientalis asiaeorientalis
TTTTTTTTTTTTTTTTTTTTTTGCGGTACGCGGGCCTCTCACTGTTGTGGCCTCTCCCGTTGCGGAGCACAGGCTCCGGACGCGCGCGCTCCGGACGCGCACGCTCCGGACGCGCAGGCTCAGCGGCCATGGCTCACGGGCCTAGCCGCTCCGCGGCATGTGGGATCTTCCCAGACCGGGGCACGAACCCGTGTCCCCTGCATCGGCAGGCGGACTCTCAACCACTGCGCCACCAGGGAAGCCCTTCATTTTTCTTTTTAAAGTTAAAATATTAGGTACTCTGAAATATTTCTGAAAAATCTTTGAGAGTATATAACAATAAATATTTCTTACCTGAATCATATGAATAAAGTCCCACTTCTGAAGTTCTTTTTTCTCCATCATTCTATTTTGATATTCAGATGATGTCTCCTTATGCCAAGTAAACTTTATGTTCTCGAGGTTTGATGTCTTGGCTACAAGCTCTAAAATACGGAGAAGAGGTGGCACACCATCAATTTTAACTGCAAATTCGGAACCCATTTCCATTTAGAATTTTAATGCAATCAGTGTTATATACATAACAGATATAAAGCATACTTTTCTTTTTTATAAATCTCCAGAAGACCAAAGAGTTCATCCTAGTTTTTCCTCTAGTGTTAAATGAAATTAGAGAATGGAGTCAATAAGAAATAATTATGAGAATCCTGATCAGACATAGGTGCTATTACCTTGGTGTTAATGGGAAATCAACTGGTGAATTTTATCAATGGAAGATTGATGTAAGACAGGTGATATGATTCTGTAAGTCAGGAATCAGCAAACCATGGCATGGGCCATATCTTCCCACCACCTATTTTTAAATAGACTGCAAGCTAAAAATATACACTACTTTCTGATTTCATGCTTCTTTCATATCTTGTGCCATTACACTTTTAAATGGTTGAACAAAATCAAAAGAAGAATAATACTTCATGATAGGTAAAAATGATATAAAATTCAAATTTTAGTGTTTATAAAGTTTTATTGCAACACACCCACACTCATTAGTGTATGTATTATCTATGGCTGCTTTTGGGCTTCAGTGGCAGAGCTGATTAGTTGTGACAGAGACCATGTGGCTCTCTAAGTCTAAAATACTTACTCTGTGGCCCTTTTTAAAGAAAAGTTTCCTGATTCCTGCTGTAAGCAATGAAACGTAAGCTCTTTAAGGGCAGGGATTCTGTTTAAATACCTCTGAATGAATTAATGACTCTGTCTCTAAGAATAAATATCAAAAATAATAGTTGATGACCAGGGGAGGGATGGAGAGTCAGTAAAAAAAAAAAAGGGGGGGGGATTCTCATCACTATTTATATTCTGAGATGTTTTGTCATTCCTGCCAAGAAAACAAATTAATCAGGTTCTTCTCTCAATAAGCTTACAAAGAACATACCACAGCAGCTGTGTTGTTAATGACTGAAGGGACGCATTTGGGGTGACAGGCCTTTCAGAACAGAATTTGATCTACAGCACTGTGGAGTACAAGTACCTTTGTACTTGGTGATTTGTTCAGCACTTGGTTCAACCACTTCAGTGTTGATACTAACTCCTGGGTATTGAGCCTGCACTTTGGAGAGGATATGAAGATCAATTTCACCTGGAAGAAAAGCATGGGAACAGATCACCTCAGTACAGAAAGAAATGAGTAAGAATAATTTGAACGAGTTTATTATCTCTAGGAAAGCCCAGCATAAATAAAGAATAATACTCAGCTGTTGCCCTGCCACAATGTCTATGATGCAGAACAGCTAAGTTGTAAGTAGGAAGAGTAATGTGATTTGAGGAGGGCTATGATTGCTGTTCATTCATTCATTCATTCATATAGCCTTTATTTAATATCAGTTATTATATTACAGTAAGTCTAAGATGCCCTTCATTATAGGATGCAAACAGCCCTTCTTTTTATATCATTAAATCAGAAAAAATACTGTCAATTATAATTTTAATTATAATAATTATAATTTTAAAATTTCATCAACTGGAAGATGTATATCAATTTCAGAGATGTTAAGTATGAAAAAAACATGCCATAGAATTGATAAATTAGGCTAGGCCAGATGCATACAAAATATATGTCACATACAAAATATGTCAGGTATAAAAAAGGATAAACAAGTATATCAGACATGTGCCCTCAAAAACACCATGGTCTAGTGGTATAGACAGACATGGAAAGAACTCTGGCTGGGTTGGACCAAGGTGGGAAGGAGAAAGGAGACAGTGAGGGAGAGGATAGGAGGAGAGGCCAGAGAGAGGGAAAGCTTCATGGCAGATCACTCCTGAGTTCTCTGTTACAGGGTAAGTGGAAGTTAGCCCAGGGACTTCCGGGGAAATGGGAATTGCAGGTAGAGAGGACAGGAAGTCAGGAAAGAGAATCGTATATGTGGGACTAGTGGCAATTCAGTTTTGGAATGTTAGGCAAGGCAGTGCCTCCATGCAAGAGGTGATCCCAGAGAGGTAAATGGAGAGGAAGTTATGGCAGAATAGATATTTATGCATTAATTCATGCACCAATGATTGATTATTTACTATGTGCCAGGCACTACACCAGGCTCTAGCAAATGATGATAAGAGGAGCAAATAGATACCTGCCCTGATGAAAATTTAGCCTGTAGGTGACTATGTAAGAGAGACAGATGACGGTAAGTTGGATAGACTTGAGTTCCAAACCTGTCTGATCCGCTTACTTGGTATTAGGACCTTTGGAAACTTGCTTTATCTCTCCAAGGTGCATTTTCCTCATGAGAAAAACAGCAATATTAATAGTACATAATTTATTGGGTGAGGGGATTAAATGAGGCAATGCTTATAAAGCATGGTGCAAAATAGAATTGGCACCTAATAAATGTTAGCTGTTCGTTATTTTTATTGTTATCATTGAGTCCTTCTCTTTAAAAATCTCTCTTCTTTCTCTATTACTGATGCCTCCAAATTAAGTTTGCACTTTTATTCTCTTAGTTATCATGTTGACCTTCACTAAAACAGACTTATGTGCTGGCAAGACTAGCATATGAAAATGACATTAGTCGTTAACATTTTGGCATAAATGGCATTAACAGAACCTTTACAAGGTTAGATATGGTGGGTGGAAAAAGCATAGGTCATAAGACTGAGAGGTCTGAAAAGAAGGAGATGAGGAAGATAAATCAGGAACAAAAGATGCTAGACTTGGAAAAGAGGGCCGTCTAATGGTATAATGAGAGTCCCAAGTACTGGTAATGGGAGACAGTGGGGATTAGGGGGGAGAAGATATGGGAAGGAAGCTGAAACAGAGGATGAAGAAGCCTATGTGACAGTTTTCTCCGTAGCTGGACCTGACACCTTTTAGTCCTTCCTTAATCATTATTCTAGCCATCATTTATTGGCCACCTATTATTTGTCAAACACTGTGCTAGGCACTTGACTTGAAACATCTCACTTAATCCTGACCACAGTGCTATCGCAAATGCCACAGTATTGTTCCCAACTAGATAAGGTGATTTGAGTAACTGGACGCCAAGGGGACATTAATGTGCCTAAAGTTTACGGCATACTTGTCTGACTCCGAAGTGTTTGTTTTTCTAACAACTTCATACTAAGCCATAGGAAAACACCAAATACTAAAAGGACATAGGAAGTTTTTCTCTACAGTAATTATTTTTGGAGGGTACAAAAGATAACTAAGTCAAAAGGCTGATAGGAAAATCTGTGGGCTAATGAGAAATAGAGAGATTCCAGCTTGCCCCAAAGGCCCAGAGGCCAAAAGTTCTGTTCTTGCCTCTATCAGCCTAGCCACGTATTTTATTTTATTTTTTCTATTAGCATGCAATGATTTTATTATTGTTATTTTTTAACATCTTTATTGGAGTATAACTGCTTTACAATGGTGTGTTAGTTTCTGCTTTATATCAAAGTGAATCAGTTATACATATACATATGTCCCCATATCTCTTCCCTCTTGCATCTCCCTCCCTCTCACCCTCCCTATCCCACCCCTCTAGGTGGTCACAAAGCACCGAGCTGATCTCCCTGTGCTATGCGCCTAGCCATATATTTTAGATTAAAAAAATCATTAATTCTGAGGCTCCCAAACCCAACATTTTAAAATTCAGATAGTGGGATCTACCCAAATGGAAGAATGTATCTAGCACATCCCCAGGGCTCGTTCCCATCTTGTCCCTTTCCCAACCTGCAGAATGTTCTACCATAGAGCCACCCAGTCCCACCTCCTATGGCAATGACAGAGGACACAATGCTAGAATTGCAATGGAGACTCGGAACCGGTAGGTTCATGTAACAACCTCTATAGAGTGTGAGCCCACGTGTGGACACGAACCTTCTGTGCATTCACTGCTGGGTCCCTAGAAGAAATTAACAACAAGAGGAGATAATGAAATTATTTCCTCAGGGGGTAGACGTAAAATGCAGTTCTGACTTCATAAGTCAGGTGACCACACTTCTTGTTTGCCAGGGACAGTTGTACTTGCTCCTGGTGCTAATGTCCCATCTGGTTTTGTTTCCCAAGTTTCTTTAATTTCTAACAAAATATTATCACTGCAATTTTATTTTTGAAAATACTTTTAAAAAAATAACTATATTTTAAAGTTTTTTGTATTGAGATATAGTTGATTTACAATATTATATTAGTTTTCAGGTGTACAACAGAATGATTCAAAATTTTTATAGATGATACTTCATACGTAGTTATTATAAAATATTGGCTATATTCCCTGTGCTGTTGTATAGCTTATTTACTTCATACATAGTAGTTTGTACTTCTTAATCCCGTACGTTTATCTTGCTCCTGCCCCCTTTTCTCTCCTCACTGGTAACCACTAGTTTGTTCTCTTTGAGTCTGTTTCTGTTTTGTTATATTCATTCTTTCATTTTATTTTTTAGATTGCACGTGTAGGTGATAACCAAGTATTTGTCTCTCTCTGTCTGACTTATTTCACTTAGCACAAATACCTTCTAGGTTGCAAATGGCAGAAGTTCATTCTTTTTTTATGGCTGAGTAATATTCCATGGTGATATATGTATCCCATCTTATTTATCCATTCAACTGTTGATGAACACTTAGGTTGCTTTCGTATCTTGGCTATTGTAAGTAATACTGCTGTGAACATTGGGGTGCATGTATCTTTTCGAAGTAGTGTTTTTGTTTTCTTTGGCTATATACCCAGGAGTGGAATCTCTGGATCATTTGATATTTCTAGTTTTAGTTTTTTGAGGAATCTCCATACTGTTTTCCAGAGCGGCTACACCAATTTACATTCCTACCAGCAGTGTACTAGGGTTCCCTTTTCTCCACATCCTTGCCAACATTTGTTATTCATAAACTTTTTGATGACATAAAAGAACTATTTTATAAATTGACCGATATAATAAAAACAATTTGTTCAATAAATAAATATTTCAAAAAACTGTAATAATTTTACTCCTTTCACTCCCTCCCACTCTCATTCTTAAAAGTATCCTGGGTTTGACAATAAACAATGTCACCATGCTCGTAAGGCACTTATTTTCTGTGTTATGTTTGTTATTTATAACAGACTCTATTATTTCTTATTGTGAGATTATATATATATATATATATAGAGAGAGAGAGAGAGAGAGAGAGAGAGAGAGAGAGATCTCCCATAAGACAATATATTCCTTGATCTCATACCATATGTAGTTTGCATTCTTGTATCACTCAGAAATAAGAGAAATGCATTTAAAAAAATTATATGAACCTCTTTCCCCCATAAAAGAGAGTCAGTAGAGAGGTAGTTCAGATGTTCTGTAGTATTACAGTCTAAACATGTATAATTCAGTTCTAAATAAATTTAGTTACAAATATTTTCTTGATACATCACCTATCCTGTTTACTTTCCATCCAGACATCCAAGCTTTGCTCTTTTCTTCATCTTCCCTCCCTGGCCACCTGTAAGTTTTCCTGCTAAATGTTTCTTTACTTTCTCTTTTCCATCCATACTAGCAATGTACTTGTTTAGGCCCAAATTACCTATCTCTTGGAATACTAAAATAATAACCTAAAAGTTCAGCCTGTCTCTGCTGAATTTTGTCTCCCTCAAAGCCATCACTACAACAACCATTTAAAACCCTGAGCTAATAAGCAAGCCCAATATTTCTGAGGTTAAAACCTTCTAATGACTAATCAACTAAATTAAGTCCAAACTCCTTAACTGAGCACAGACCACCTTGCCTGCTTTCTTATTCTCATCTCTCACAACTTCATGTTTTGAAACTCTTGTCTCTAGGAACCTTGAATTTCTTGTGTTTCTACGCTTCGCTCTCCCCCACGCCCCCCCCCCATCGACATCATGACTCTTCCCTACATTTTGCCTGTGCTCTCTCCTCTGCCAGGAAGACTCTCCCCTCACTGCCTCACTTCATCCGACTGACTCTTAGGCATGAACTATTCCACACATCATTAACTACAGGCTTTCTCACAGAGCCTAGCAGTAGCATCAGAATCCTTCAGACAGAAGCTGCCAGTTGGGCTTCCCTGGTGGCGCAGTGGTTGGGAGTCCGCCTGCCAATGTAGGGGACGCGGGTTCGTGCCCCGGTCCGGGAGGATCCCACATACCGTGGAGCAGCTGGGCCCGTGAGCCACGGCCGTTGAGCCTGAGCGTCCGGAGCCTGTGCTCCGCAACGGGAGAGGCCACAGCGGTGAGAGGCCCACGTATCACAAAAAAAAAAAAAAAAAAAAAAAACCCCGCCTGCCA
>NW_020175078.1:1826582-1894973 GCF_003031525.2 Neophocaena asiaeorientalis asiaeorientalis
GTGCTCCGCAACGGGAGAGGCCACAGCGGTGAGAGGCCCCCGTATCACAAAAAAAAAAAAAAAAAAAGAAGCTGCCAGTTATTTGATTGGAGTTGGCAACACAGATAAAACCTTGTGTTCCCTGATCTGAATTATTGCTTTAATGCACTTATTTATTTTATTCACTAGCAAAGGCTTGATTCCAATGAGTTTGTTAAAAAAGTATCAAGGACTCTAAAATGCTGGATTAAGCAACTGAGCAGGTTGATCATTAATCACTGAAAAGCATGTGAGGGGTTATCAGACCCTATAGTACCATGAGCCAGCAGTAAAGAGATTCAAACAATGAAAAAAAAAAAGAAAGAAAGAAGATCATTTGTTCTTTCTCGGCTGGATCCTTCTGAATAGGAGCCATAACATTATGAATGTGTTCCAGTATCAGACGTTAAATGCCCTATAAAGGCTTTTAAAGAGCATCCAAGCCAAACTAATATGCCAAAAGAATGGGGGAAGGTAAACTAGAAATGAATCAGTCAAATAATTCAGAAATTCTCCACAAATTCAGGGGTAAACAAAAGAAACGTGGAAGCCAGCAGTCTGCTGCTTTTATTGTGCATCGCAGAGCCTTCTGGAAATCTTAACTTTCAGGTCCAGAAAACAATATTTAAGAGGAGTAAGGGAGTACTTATTCATTTTATAGTCAGTCTCCTTTCATATATGCTCTCTCATTAGGCATTGCTTGATCATAATTCTGGCAATTGTAGACTACTTATTGATGACATCCTAAGCCTTTAGGCCAGCAGTTGTTTGAGTTAACTAAAGCCTTATTATTACATGTTTCCCCCTAAAGCTTTGGAACAAAATCTGCAAAGTTTCCTGTGACAAACGGAAAAATTATAGGGATTAAGCAAACTCTTTCCAATATACCATCCTTCTTTTTTTTTTTCTTTTCTTTCCTTCCCTCCCGCACCCCGTTTTGTGACTAGCAAAGCAAATTAATGATTTTGGAGTCTGGGCATTTTATGATGATGTAACTGATTTTCTCAGTTGATCAATATGTGGAGATTGAGCAAAGAGGAAAATCCAAACATGTGTCAGCATGAATCAGAAATTATTTTCTAGTAGGCTGAGTTGTGGGTTGTTTTTTTTTGTTTTTGTTTTTTTGTGTTTTTTTTCTATTAGGCTGGGTTGTGGGTGTTTTGTTGTTTTTTTCTGTTCTGTTCACTCCTGTATTATTTTCTATCCTGACTTTTTGATTTGGGAAGTTAAATGAAAACTAACTTTTTAAAATCTCCTTCCTCGCAAATCTCTTTCCTTTGTACTACTCTGTCCCTCAAATCATCTACAACTATAGTATGACTTCCCATGTCTCCTTTCTGACCTAAGTTGAGTGTTTTACTTAATTTCACAGTCAGGTATTTTTGTGGTTATAATATCTTGCTTTCATATGGGCCATATTTTAAATGCATCATACCTATATTTGAAGAACAACATATAATTGAAACCTGACAGTGGAACTTAAAAAGTTCAAAAATAGGGAAAAGGTGGGGACATTATCTTCCAGACAATTTTTCTCCATTCCCTGAACTTCAAGGATATATTTCATGAGATAGCAGAGGAATGTTGCCTTTTTGCTTGAAATCCGAGGTCATTTGATTAAAAAGGAAAACAAAAATATGAAAAGGAAAAGTTAGAGGCTATAGAAAAATTGAACTCAAATTTAGTATTCACTAGAAATGTCTTATGCAAATTTGTTAATATCTCTGCCCTTTAAATTGCATATCTGTAAATTAGGGATAATATGGTCTACTCTGCAGGGTCACTCTGAATGTTAAAGACATTATATGGAGATAATTTACCACAGTTCATGATATATAGTCATAATTCAACAAATATTTTTAAGCACCTACTAAATGCTAGGTTCTAATCACTGGAGATACAGCAATGAATAAAATAGACAAAATATCTAACCGTTATGGATGATGATAAGTCCCATGGAGAAAACCAAGGCAAAAAATAGCAAGGGGAAGCCATGAGGGGAAGCTCTGTGATTTTCAGTTGGGTGGTCATGTAAGCCTCCAGGAAAAGGTGACATTTAAGAGAAGGCTGAAGGAGACTGGGAAAGAAGGAATGAAGATTTGCCTTTCTAAATGGGCAGCTCCATAATAAAATGGAAAGAGCACTCATCATGTATTCGTGATGGCTTGTCTTTCTGACTGAGCTACATTCAATGAAACACAAAGCCCAGCTTGAGAACCCTGGGGCTGCCCCAAATAAGAACATCCTCCATGCCAAGAAAATGGAGGATTAAAGACTGGTCAAGTTATCTCCAGCCATTTGATTTCCGTCTATTCTTGCTTCATCTCTAATATCAAAATATATGTGAAGGGCTTCCCTGGTGGCGCAGTGGTTGAAAGTCTGCCTGCCAATGCAGAGGATGCGGGTTCGTGTTTGGGAAGATCCCACATGCCACGGAGCGGCTGGGCCCGTGAGCCATGGCCACTGAGCCTACGTGTCCGGAGCCTGTGCTCTGCAACGGGAGAGGCCACAACAGTGAGAGGCCCCCGTACCGCAAAAAAAAAAAAAAAAAAAGTGAATTCTTTAGAGTATCAGCAGGAAAAATTTTATTCTATTACAGTTGCATTAAGATTACAATCTTCCTTTTTCCCTCTACTAGAGTATCAGGCACAAAAAAATTGTTTCTAGGGAGAAAAATTGCCCAGATAACTCTCTGCTTAGTGATGAAAAATAATTTCAGCTATGGGTTTGCAACCAGAACAAGAACAATCTGATTCTGAGCTGCAGTATAAAAGATAAAAGATTCTTGACGAGATCCCTTCTCTTCTCTTTCTCTCTCTCGCCCCATGGGAGCCTCAGTATGGAGGCAGTTCTGTCAGTATGGAAAGACAAGAGTAGAATATTAAAATAGCTGGAGAGTCTCAGGAAGGGGATTATAAATATAAATTCTGAGCCAAAAGGGCATTGCCATTTACTTTCGTGTGTCTTCCAGCTGTTGGCCCAGGAACAATACTGCCTGATTGCTTTGCAACTTCAGAAGAAAAGCCATGCTACCAAAATGTTCTATGAAGCACAAACATAGAGAAAATGTCCCAAAGGGTGATGAACACTGAAGTGTAGAGATATTTCATAAACAACTCAAAAAAGACTGCATTTTGCCTTACCTTTCAATTTATACATTTTAAACATAAAGATATTTGCTACTTCATCACATACATAGGTAAATTCTATACCTACCATATTATGATGTTTATAAGTTATATTGAATTACCCTTAATAAAGTACCAACTTTCTTCTACCTTCTTCATGCCCAAAGACAGGATTTATAAGATGAAACTACTTGAGCTGACAAAGGTAGTCCAAGATAATCACGTAGTTGGTGTGATTTCATCAATATCAGCGTGCATCTGTGTTCTTACGTGCTCTTAACCTTCACGATCTCTCATTTGACCCTTACACCATTGGCCCGCCACATTAATAGTGGTTAAAACACAAATGCTACCGAGGAAAATTTTCAGCCCTAGCGTGCGTAGAGTCTGAGAGCCTGTTGCCCTTGTAGAAAAAAAAGCAAGAAATAATCAACAGAAAACAATCAAGGACCTGAAGGACCAGAGAGCCGACAACCACCATCCTCTTGCCACATCACCCTCACTCTCATCACCATGGCCACCATGTCCTCGCAGCAGCCATGGGAGAACAGATGGACTCTGAAGAAAAGATCTGCTAAGCTACAACACAAGCGAGATTGTTCTTAAAGTATTCGTATGGGTGCAATATTATTACCGGTGAGTCAGAAATAACCAAAGGAAAATTGTCATGAAAACATGTGTCAGAACAGTGCTTTGGGCGTCAGCCAAATAGCTGAAGGAACTGTTAGAAGTCAGTGAGTCTATTCTTTACCATCATCTCTCATCAACTATAAAATTATAATTTAAATTGGGTTTATTTTTCCTGTCCCTGGCTGTAAAATTAATACTATAGAAAACTCAAGACCTAGAAGTGTAAAGTAAAAATAAAATAAATATCTCACTACGGGAGAAAGCAAAGGTTAATGTTTTGGTTTATTTTCTCCTAAGTTGTTTTTTTCCCCTTTGAGCAAATAATTTTCTTTAGTTTACCCATTATGATTATTATGTATATGAATTATTTTGACTTTCCCACTTGAGACTTAAACCATGAACATATCAAAATTTATTTGAAAGTGCTATTCGTATTCTCAAAGACGGATATGTGGGATAATCAATTTCATTATTAACCTTTTATATATAATATAAATAAAAGTATCTAAAAAATATATAAATGTGTGCATTTATATGTGGAAATATATATGAATATGTATTTATACATAGAAATACATTTTTATATATAGTTTTATATGTATAGTTATACTTAGTTTTAAGTATTTTTGCTATTCTGAGGCATCTGACAATGAACCGTGAATTTTTGTGCAAAAATCTTTTTTGCAGATTAATTCCAAGAACCAGAATTAATGATTAGAATGAGATCCTTGATCTTTGATGATATAAAACAAAACAAAACAAAAAAATCAGGTGTCAGACACCAGCTGCTGAGAAAGGATGCAGGCTAAAGAACTAAAGAACATTCTCAGAGGCCCGCTGGGTAGGCAAGACCAGTCCAATAGTTGGAACGCTTGGAGGTGGGGGGCTGAGGTACAGGGTGGGTGGAGGATGTACAGAATCTATGAGGAGAGGCTGAAGCAGCCGCAGGGCCTGTGTTGGGACATCCCGGATTGGCTATTTACCAAGTATGTCAGTATTTTAACAACAAGCATCACAAGGGCCTTGTGTGATAGATGAATATCAGAACTGTTCTTGATATATAACGCCACGCTACTTTCAGGAAAACTTCATTTCATTTCAAACTCTTACCTTTTGTACATGAAAGCTTTCATGTCACTGTAACCTCATCACTATTGCATATTTGCTTTTTAAATCTTCTCAAATTGTTCTCAGTAAAAATTTGAACTTTTCTTCAAAGAGGTTTCTTATATTTTGTACTGAATATATTAGTAGCTCAGCAATCCAGTATTTTTTTTTTAACCACTCCTATCAGTTTGTTATTGTTAATAGAGACAAAGCCTCAGAAGACTTTGGGCATTGACCCCAATCTCTAGGACCCCCAATCCCCTTGTGGCATATATGATTAGGTTCACCATGTATAAAATGAAGATGACAGCAGACACCCTACACCAGGGTTATGTGACTGTGTGTCTTAAATCGCAAAGTTGTATTCAATAGTGTATGTCAAGTAGAAGCATATTCATCGACTAAGAGACTGTGTCCCAAACTGGCACAAGAACTGGGAAGATACAAACTTGTCCTTCAGCAAAATTACACATAACCACATGCCACAGACTTTCTAGTACGTTGTAAAATAATCAAAACTGTAAATGAAAAGCACTCAGATGTTGACAAAAAAAGAAAGGTGGATCTACCATATTGCTTTCTTCCTATTTTACCTTTATCAGGCCATTACTGCATTCTTATTAATTTTAAGGCTATACAACTGAGTTTATTTTCTTTTCTAAGTATACAGTCATTTAATCTGCAGATAATGATAGTTTTGTCTTCACTCTGCTCATTATCCCCATTTTCCTGTTTCAGGCCTTATTGAATTAGCCAAAACAATCTTGTTTATTTCGGTTTTAATGACAGTGGCTCCAGTATTGTAGCATTATGTTCATGTCTCTCCATTCTGTACTGTTGTCTGTCTTTAACAGTACTTTCATGTTCACTGAAAGTTTTAAATACAATACAATGAGGTAAACTATTTCGGTAAATTTATATATGTAGAATAGTTTTTTTCAAAATAACATAATTATGAATGCCTTTAACAATACTTTGTATCTGATGCCCCAAATTATCTGAAGTAGACAGTCCTAAATCCTACAGATTAATAATTGACTAGAGTCCATATCCTTCCAGTTATGGAATAAGTGCTAGCATGCTGCACATAAGTAAAACAGTTCTTACTCATGTCAAGTTATAAAGCAATTAGAATCCAGACAAAAATCGTCTGCATGTCTAGAAGTCCTATTTAAACTCTACTTCTTCAATATAACAAAACATGGTGTTAGCCACACCACTCTGAAGAAATGCCTACCTCTTTCTAGAAGGTTACTCATAAGATCATAGATTTTCTGGACTGAAAGCACCTTCAATGGCCCAAACACCCAAGAAATCAGTGCCTGATTCCTTTCCATAGCATATGTGCAAAGTGTTTTTCCAGCCTAAGCTAGTACTCCTAGAGTGACTGGTCTTTATATCCCAAGATGTGTGCTTTCATTTCTTTTTTTTTTTTTTTTTAAACATCTTTATTGGGATATAATTGCTTTACAATGGTGTGTTAGTTTCTGCTTTATAACAAAGTGAATCAGCTATACATATACATATGTTCCCATATGTCTTCCCTCTTGCATCTCCCTCCCTCCCACTCTACCAATCCCACCCCTCCAGGCTGTCACAAAGCACCGAGCTAATATCCCTGTGCCTTGCGGCTGCTTCCCCCTAGCTATCTACCTTACTACGTTTGTTAGTGTGTATATGTCCATGACTCTCTCTCGCCCTGTCAAAACTCACCCTTCCCCCTCCCCATATCCTCAAGTCCGTTCTCCAGTAGGTCTGCGTCTTTATTCCTGTCTTACCCCTAGGTTCTTCATGACATTTTTTTCCCTTAAATTCCATATATATGTGTTAGCATACGGTATTTGTCTTTTTCTTTCTGACTTACTTCACTCTGTATGACAGACTCTAGGTCTATCCATCTCATTACAAATAGCTCAATTTCATTTCTGCTTTCATTTCTGAACAGGTTTGATCATTAGTAAATTCTAATACCGAACAAAGAAATCTCTCTCTTTTAACCACTGGCCCTTTAGGGGCAAATATTCTGTGGTTTGCTCGATAGGAAATATCTGCAGATGGCAATAAGCACATTCAAATACTTTTTTTCTAGGCAAAAAAAATCCCCCAATTCCCTATATTTCCCCAGTCATTCTTTAGTTGCTGATATAGACTGTTGTCTTACTCTAGACCATTGGAAACATTAACCTTTGCTTGCCACCAGCTCCTGCTTCTAAACTGGATACACTGGCTCTTCCAGTTCTTGCCTTAATTACATTTTTCTACTTCTATCCACCTAGCTTAAACTTCAGGGTCACCTTAACATGCCATTTGTGAAAGGAAACAAGATTAATAATCTGATAAAATTAGATTTTCAAATAGCTGGTCATTACTAAATACCGAATCTCTCTTTTGCCAAGTCGATAGTTAACTTTTATATCTGTTTAGTACAGCTTGTTGGACTAGACTACAATCAAGAGACCTGTGTTTTATTCTGCCTTGATGGTTCTCAGGCTTTTTGTTTGTAGAATGAGGGTATTGATGGTCTCTAAATTCTCTTCTATTTTTTAATCTCTGTAGTAATATTGGTGTCTATATGTTACAGAATAAGAAAACAACCTAACTCAACATATGTCAGCATAATTATTTTCCAAAAAATGGTATAAAAGGGTTTATACCACCTGTGTTTCATATGTGAATTGCTTCAGTGGATTAAAAATTTATTTATATACACACTATTATATAAGTTATGACACCTGAGTTGGTACATAATAGGTTAATAAAAATAAAAGTAGAGAGCTGGATAAAATGAGATTATTTGAGTCCTGTCTAAACCTTATAAAATTTTCTGGCATTTGAACATAAGAACTGAACAATGCAGCAGATAAAGTGATTCTCCTTGAAGCAAAGCCCAGAGCAAGGAGAAAACATTGCCCATTACTGCCTTCTGGAACCTTTTTCCACGTATAAATGTACACTGTAAATTAACAGCATTCTCCCTTACCAAAAAGAGTATGGGTTTCTTTTTCTTCATGTACCATCAAACATAAAGACAACACTCATTAAAAGTTGAGTAATGAGGAAGCTCCATTGGGTGGTTTAATTTTAGGAAGCATCAGTGTTGAAGATGGACCAAAAAAAGCATGTTCTCTGAGACTTGGAATACAATGCAGTTGCTCTCAATAGCTAAAAACAATTGGGAATTCCCCGGCGGTCCATTGCTTTTACTGCTGAGGGCATGGGTTCGATCCCTGGTCAGGGAACTAAGATCCCGCAAGCCGCGCAGCCAAAAAAAAAAAAAATTGTTGAAATAAGCATGATATGAATACTCTGAGACCTCGAATGAAGCATTCCCGTTGCTCACTTTGTTTCATGAAAGTATACAAACTTATGCACATACACATACAGCGTTACACTTCTCTATTTGGCTTTTGTAAAACCTATATGGTCTATATTTCTGTACATGATTTGTTTTTCTCCTGATTTCCTCTCTTTCTTTTGTGGATACACATAATATTTATTTCAAACATTCTTCTAAAATTAAATATATAGTCTATGAGTAACAATGCTGCTTATCAATTGTATTTCACTGATGTAGTAGATCACTTACAGAAGACATGGAAAAGTTTTCCATCAGTTTCCTTTCTTTTGAACTGCTCAGAGCCCTAATAATTGCTTGGCTTCTGAACTGAATTGCCAAACACCTTTTTCTAAAACCTTACATTCTCTCTTAAATTATGAAATCCCTCTCCACCCAAATACCAACCTCTGTAGAAGAGACAGAAGACAGATAGGGTACATAGCAGCCCCTGCTCATGTTTCTGAGAAAATCAAACAGGGCCCCAAAGAATATGAACATTAAGTGATATAAATGCAGCAGTTTGATTTAGGGAAGTTTTTAGTGTGTTTGCTTTTGGTGTGTTTTTTCATCATGATGGTAAGAATGGTATCACCATTACAAATACAGAGAGAGTATTTGCACCAAAGATATGCAGGATAGGATCTGTAGGTATATGGACATCCAAAAGAAAACATCTAGGAAGTGAAACCAGAGAGGCCCATAAGCTAAGGCCAGAGTAGAACCCTGTAAGATGCATTATGGGAGCCGAGTACAAGGTGTCACACGGGGCCAATGGCCTCATTTGCCCAGGGACTGGAGTTCAGACACTGATTTGGAAGGATACCTAAGCCGCAGGATAATGCAAAAGTCTCAGGCACACTGTAGATTGTGAAACATGCGGCGAACGCATTTCTCTAAGGCAAGTACAGGAAGTTGCTCACTATATATTTTTCTTCTGCGCATGCAGTCCTTGCAGTTAGGCAACGACAGATTATTAGATAAGCATCTCCCAGTTGGTATATAAGCACTCAGACTAACTGAGTGAGGTGTCCTTTCCCCCAAAACACTACTCTTTCATGCCAAGGACCTCTAGACCTAGGGGTTTTAAGTGCCTTGCTTTTGATTTCATGTAACTTACTTGAGCAGTGAAGACTAAGTATCTACAGTTTGAATTTCTCTTGCAGTTCTTATGTTTCTGATCAGTTTCTTATGAAGAATGAGCTTAAAGGGCACCCATATTCTCTCCAAGGCAGAGCTTGTTATTAATACAATGTTAGGGCTCAGTCAGAAGAACACCAAGTACTGCGCCCTCTGTTTGGAAAAGTTCTCTATATTAGCCCCTACGTGCACCTTTATGTAAGGAATCACTGTATGGGGCAAACGTTCCCTTCTCTAGATAGCTTATAAGCATCTTGCTTGATAAATTTACATTAGAAATTCAATTAACTTTATATTAAAAGGTCAATTAACTTGGCCACGGTAGAGTTTGTTTTTAATTACTTTTCCTTGTAGGGCTTCTTTTCTTGTCCAAGAACAAGTGACACTATCAAATGATAGTCTCATTGCCTGTGGTTGCCTGAAATTCATTTGCAAGACACACTGGAAATGACTGTCTTGGTTAAATGAATTAATAGGACACTCTTTGGGCAATTCATCACTCTTATAAACCTTAGGACATAAAATATCACAAGCAATAATAGAGTATTTTAGCTTAAACACACTGTATTAGATCATTCATGACAGTATCTTTCATTACCTGTCCTTGTTGGTTTCTGTTTTCTTGGTGAAAGATGATAATAACATAAAATTATTTTAAGAGTCAGTCCTTATTACATTATATTACAGTGTATTTTATGAAAAATGAGCAAATGATGACATCAAAAACTAGCTATCCTATTCCTTTAGAGGGCTCTTGGTTATCTTTGTGTTAAGATGGGCACGATTCAACTCATTCATGTAGGATTAGAACATTATACTTAGAAGACTCAAGAGATTACCATTTGGCACTATGTGACAAGTGGTAATGTAGTGTCCACTTGTTACCAAGTTGTAACCTATACTAACCATCACTCCATGGTTATTTCAAATGAAAACAATAATAAGGATATAAACATATGAATAATATGTTTAAATATTATACCTGACTATATATTATTATATATGGATATATTATATATTATAAATAATATATGATTATATTATAGTATTAATATATCATATATATTATATAATATATATTATTATTATGTTAACTCGGACCTCCAGATGACTAGCAACTTAAAAGTAAAGCATACACTACTCAGGAGTTTGATATGAGGCAAAGTCTGGAGATGATTTTTCTTGTTTTATTTTTGCAGAAAGGACCTACCTCCACCTTATAGAAGCACTTTAGAAACTAATCTATATAAATCTCACTACAAACCTATGAGACAATTCACTGTTCCCATTTTACTGATGAGCAAACTGAAGCTTATGTTTCAGCCAAGTTCACACAGTTCATTAGTGGCAGAGTCAGAAACTACACCCACATTAACCTGTCTTTCCAGACTTCCCATTTCCCCTAGGATAAAAGCACTGGCTCTAAGTAATGAGAACATGAACTGCTTACGAAAGGGAGTTGGGGAGTGTGCTGAATTCTTAGAGGGCAGCTTTAGAACTGAGCCAGAGGAAGGGAATGGTTTAGGCCAGTGCAACTCAAAAAGAGTGGGGTCACAAGAGTGTAAATTAACTGCGTCATTAAGCATACTTTTCCCCATAGCAATGCTTTCTCAATGAAAGGAGCTGTGCACTGATTTACGTTCCAGCACACACTTATCTTCTCATGCACCAGTAATAGTTTGCAAACCATTAACCAGTCTATGGACCTTGCTTTAAGTGGCACAAGCTTAAGGAATGTCTTATGAAATTTCCCTTTTCTGTGAACAGTTAAATCATTTTGGATCAAAGGTATCCTCAAAGTTATCCTATATTTTTTCCATTTATATATAAAAAAAATAAGAAAGCCACACGTATCCATATCACAGATAATAATGAAGGCCGATGTCCTAAACGCTATAAATCTATGCGGACATTAATCTTAGCTGAAGTGGTATGTCTCTTACTAGTTTTAACAAACTAATCTCTGCTAAAAGCAAAGGAAGATGGCTTTCCTAAAGAATGAACAATGTCGCTGTCAGACAGCATGATGTTTGGAGTGAAGTACAAATTTTAAAATGTGTTATTCATACCTGCACCACCACCAATGCTTAGAATCTTAATTTCAGATTTTGTGTCTCCAATCCTGAAAAAAAAAAATTATGTAGTTTAAGAAAAATGTGCCAGGTGGTTTGTAAAATCTGATTATCAAGTCTAGTTGAAGAGAACAGACTAAAATTACAGTGAACAAAAACTAGGCCAACAAGAAAGGCCTCGATCATTTCAGTGGCTATATTGCTGTCTTCAGACGTCTTTAGAAGTAAAGGTTCCACTTATTACCAACCTTGAACTGGGAGACTTTTAGAAACAGCACTATAAACATCTCAGACGTAGGAAATAGCATTTGTTTGAAGATTGTTTGGAGAACAAAAACAGAAAAAGTGGGCCTTTGAGTCTGGTAATATAATAAGCCATTCATTGTAGATGGGAGAAAGGCTAAGGTGATTCATACTATCTCTGATATTTGCCTTGTTTCCTTCTTCTTGCTAACTTCCTTTCAATAAACAAATGTTTATTAAGCATTTATTATGTGCCTATCCTAAGCACTGATACATAAAAATGAAGAGACCACTTTGCTGTCAAGTTGAAATGTGAGACAATAAAGCCCAGTATTATGGCTCTATACAGAAATAGAGTGGAACTGATGGACTGGGATGCAACAGTAGGACTTTCTTTAAACTGATGTAAAAAAAAAAAAAAGGGGGGGGTCAGAAAAAGGACGAGGTGCACGATGACTGCCACGTTGTGAATTTGGATGACTGGGTGAAGGGTGGTATCGAAAAGGAAGCTGGACAATATGATTTTATGGCAAGTTTACGTTTTTTCAGTGTTTTGTGTTTCTTTTTTTGATCTGAATTCAACAGACATTTGGATATGCAAGATTGAAGCTGGGTAGGAGAGAGATCAGGACTGATGATGTATTCTGGAGAATTATCATATAGTAATGGTCGAAACTAGGAGAATAGATTCTATCACCCAAGGGTATTGCAAAGAGAAGAGCAGTGGGATTATGACAAGATACCAACTTTTAAAAGTCATGGGATAATGGGGAACACACAAAGAAGACAGAGAGGAAAGCAGTAAAGCTCAGAGAGATGATAAGAGAATTAGAGAAGGAAAAGGCCATTGTACATGGCAGACTGTACTACTAAAACATAAAAAGAGGACAACTCTCCATTGAATTTGGCAATATGAATATCTTTGATAATAGCAGCTTTAAAAGGTGGTTAAGGGCAGGAGTCAGATGGCAGTGGGATTAAAAGTGAACTCGATAAAGAAGAAGAAGATCTAGAGATTTTTGAAAAAGGATGAAAGAGTGAGAACGAAAAAGGGAGACTGCTAGAGAGAAAACATGAACTGAAAGAACGGTGCTTGTTTGTTTGTGCTTCAGGATGGTAAACAAGCCTAGTTTTTGGCTAAAGTGAAGAGCCTGCCCAGAGTAATAGGAAGAAGACAGATTGAAGCGGAGTTCTTAAGGACACTGGGAAACACAGAGTCAAGGACACCTGTGAATGAGTTGCCTTCCTCAGTTCTAATTATCTTCCAGTTCATAATCATGAGTCCTAATACACCCATCCCTGTCTGTGCCCTTGGTTAATTCTTAAAAATGCTTCTATCATTAGCTAGCATAGTGAGGTTACGGAGCAGAGCACCTAGGTTGAAATCCTAGCTTACTAATACGTAACCTTGAGCAAGTTATTGAACTTCTCTGTGCCTTTATTATTGATTCTAAGAAATAGGATAATAATACCACCTACCTTGTAGGGTTATAATTATAGTATCTGCCTTATGGAGGAGTTGTGAGGATTAAATGATGTAACTGATGTGAATCTTTTAGAAGTGTGTCTGCACATGACAAACACTCAACTTATTATTATTCCAGGCACAGCTAAGTGATTTATATGACTTAACTCTTTTTAAAAAAAAAAATTTTATTGAAGTATGGTTGATTTACAATGTTGTGTTAATTACTGCTGCAAAGTGACTCAATTATACATATATATACATTATTTTTTCATATTCTTTTCCATTATGGGTTATCATAGGATACTGAATATAGTTCTGTGTGCTATACAGTAGGACCTTGTTGTTTATTCACTCTGTATATAAAAGCTCACATCTGGGACTTCCCTGGTGGTGCATTGGTTGGGGGCCCGCCTGCCGATGCAGAGGACACAGGTTTGACTCCTGGTCTGGGAGGATCCCACGTGCCACAGAGGGGCTGGTCCCGTGTGCCACAACTACTGAGCCTGCGCTCTAGAGCCCACGAGCCACAACTACTGAGCCCGCGAGCCACAACTACTGAGCCCGCATGCCACAACTGCTAAGCCTGCATGCCTAGAGCCTGTGCTCCACAGTGGGAGAGGCCACTGCGATGAGAAGCCTGTGCACCACAATGAAGAGTAGCCCCTGCTTGCCTCAACCAGAGAAAGCCTGAACGCAGCAATGAAGACCCACGGCAGCCAAAAATAAATAAATAGACAAATAAGTAAATTTATATAAAAAAAAAAAGCTCACATCTGCTCACCCCAACCTCCCATTCCATCCCTCCCCCAACCCCCTCCTCCTTGGCAACCACCAGTCTGTTTTCTGTGTCCGTGATTCTGTTTCTGTTTCCTAGGTAGGTTCATTTGTGTCACATTGTAGATTCCACATATAAGTGATATCATATGGCATTTGTCTTTCTCTTTCTGATTTATTTCACTTAGTGTGATAATCTCTAGTTGCATCCATGTTGCTGCAAATGGCATTATTTCTTTTTCTTTTTTTTCTTTTTGGCTGCATTGGGTCTCCGTTGCTGCGTGCAGGTTTTCTCTAATTACTCTTTGTTGCAGTGCACAGCTTCTCACTGCAGTGGCTTCTCTTGTTGCTGAGCATGGGCTCTAGGAGCACAGGCTTCAGTAGCTGCAGCACGTGGGCTCAGTAGTTGCAGCACGTGGGCCCTAGAGTGTGCAGGCTTCAGCAGTTGTGGCTTGCGGGCTCTAGAGCACAGGCTCAGTAGTTGTGGCTCACAGGCGTAGTTGCTCCGCGGCTTGTGGGATCTTCTGGACCAGGGATCAAACCCATGTCCCCTGCATTGGCAGGCAGATTCTTAACCACTGCGCCACCAGGGAAGTCCCACAAATGGCACAGCTGAGTAGTATCTCATTGTGTGTACCTCCTACATCTTCTTTAGCCATTCATTTGTTGATAGACACTAAGGTTGTTTCCATGTCTTGGCTATTGTGAATAGTGCTGCTAGGAACATAGGGGTGCATAGGGATGTATATTTTTGAATTATATTTTTGCCTGAATATATGCCCAGGAGTGGGATTGCTGGATCATATGGTAGTTCTATTTTTAGTGTTCTGAGGAACCTCCATACTGTTTTCCATAGTGGCTGCACCAACTTACATTCCCACCAACAGTGTAGGAGGGTTCCCTTTTCTCCACACCTTCTCCAGCATTTGTTATTTGTAGACTTTTTAATGATGGTCAGTCTGACCAGTGTGAGGTGGTACCTCATTGTAGTTTTGATTTGCATTTCTCTAAGAATTAGCAATGTTGGGCATCTTTTTATGTGCCTGTCGGTCATCTGTAGTGAATTAACTCTTTGAATTCTTACAACTCCTCTATGAGTTAGATACTATTATCATCCTATTTCATATATTATGATGATAACTAAGAATTACTGAAAACTTGCTATTTTCCGGGCAAGGATCTAAATGCATTATATGTGACAACAACAAACTTTACTATTTACAGCTGTATGCTATAAGCATCCTCACCCTGTTTACCACCTCCAGATAGGGGATTGAATAATTCCTCCGTGAAAAAATAATCCACTTCACTAAATAAACTTATCTATATTGGCATCTGAGAATCTCCCATCAAGTGCAAAATCTGCATCGAATTACTACGGTAAGCTGACTGCTCAACAGACTGTTCCTGTACATACACAGAGAGGACCTGAACTAATTTTTAGTGCCTCATTATTTGATTGGATGGACAACCAAGACTCATCAGTAGTTGGGGAGCTCCCCTAACATGAGAGAGACCAAAAGAAACAGAAAAGGAGAATTCAGAAGAAACATACAGAGAGCAGAGGAAAATTTTATAATAAATAAAAGATGGCATTATATCTATGAAAGATGAACAGGATGCTATAAAAAAGGAACATTCTTGGAAATTAAAAATACAATAGCAAACAATAGAGGGCTGAAAGATAAAATTGTGAAAACTGGAAATATAAGAAAATTAGAGAATCAACTGAGAAAGCCTTCTGTTTGATGAATAGAAGTTCCAGAAAGAAAGAAAGAAAAAAAGCAAAACAGAGGGCAGGAATGATTAAATAATACCAAAGCTTCCCTAAACTGAAGGATCTGAAACTTAATTGAAATGGCCCAGGGACTACTCACAAAAATGGGTGAGAAAGACCCACACCATAACTCATCATCTTAAAATTTCAGAATACTAGATATAAGAGAAGATCCTAAAAAACAGAAAGGTCACAAACCAAAGATGAAGAATTTGAATGGCATTAGATTTCTCAACAGTAACTACAAGACCATGGAAAAATATCTTTAAATTTCTGATATAAAATCATTTTCATTGTAGAGTTTTATACCCAAACTATCTAACTATCTAACAATGATGAGCAAGGAGTGAAAGCATTTTTAAACACACAAAGTCTCAAAAAATTTACCTCCCATGCACTCTTTCTTAGAAAGCTCTTAAAGGATTAGCAGGGAAGAAAAAAAAAAAAAAGACTAAAGAAACCAAGAAAAAAACAGCATCAGATCCAGAAGCTGGGAATTCAGTACTGGAGAGAGAAGGGAATTTCTAGAAGATGAAATAAATTCCTCATCAATACTTGTATAGCAGGCCAAAAGCAAATCAACCCAGACTGGAAAAAAAGAACAGAGAACTCCAGAAAAGATGTTTCCATGAGGAAAAATCAGCAGGTTACTTGATCTGTTGGAATATATTGAGAGGAGATTAATACTTCTGCTTGGGGTATAAGTAGTGATAGGTACATAGGAAGCTATAGACTAAAATCAAGACAGTAGTTAACTCTAGAAAAAACAAAAGGCTGTACATGAAAGGAAATATAATGATAGTAGTAATGATAGTATAAATGCATTGTTCAATTATGAAAAATATTTACACAGGCAAAATGATATGATATAAACAAATTAACCCAAATTTAGACATATATGTATATATTCATATATATATATACATACGTGTATATATTATATATACCCACTATATATATCTATGTTGTATTGACATGATGGGGGGAGGGATGTGCATGTTTATTTAGCTACTTTAATACATCAAAATTAAGAAAGAGAATAACATGTTATTTAGAATTAGGAAAGAAAATTCCTAACAACTAAATGTTTTCAGAGTGTTGAAAGTGGTTGTCTCCGGAGAGCCCGAATCAGGAATGGAAGTGGGTAAGGAAAGGAACCACTATCTTTGTTGTCGTTACTCTAAGCATCCATAGTATGTCTTCAAACCAAACGGATGGCGGAAGTAAACCAAGGATCTGCATAAGCCACAGACATGAACACAGATGCTTAGTATTGCAAAAGAACTCAGAAATTAACTCATTACCTTTAATTTTAGAAATAAGCAAAAAGACTCAAAGAAGTAAACTATAATTAGTTCCTAGATAAGAAATTGTATTTGCTGTCTGCTTTGATTTTTGCATTGTTATCCTATTACTTATTAATATATGATACTCAATTTAAAAAAAACACATTTAAAAACTAAACCATGAAAAATAGAAGATAGAAAGGGAAATAAAATTCCATATACATCCAACAATGCCTTCGCTGGTCAGGTGGAGTTAACTGTCCTGGTGAAAGCATTACAGGCTTACAATAGAAAAATCCAGCAAAAGATAAAAATATCAGTTTCCTTTGCTGATAGGAAACTTTCCTTTCCAGTTGCAAATTGGATCCCCAGCCATTTTCCCCAGTTTTCCATCATTATTTCCTGAAGCGCAGAGTAAGTTCCCGCAATCCACCCCCAGATAAGTGATTTGATTATCGTTGCCATGTGAAATCTGTTACTCTCATAATGCTTATCAGCTCTGGCACAAATTGAACACATTAATCACCCAAAAAAAAAGGAGTCTGCGAGAAGGGTAGACACTAATGAGTTTCACTGATAATGGGAAAATGCTTTTTTAGGGCCACATTGCTAATATTAAGTTGAAAGTAAAAGACAATTATTTTTTTTTTTTTTTTTGGAGAGAGGTAACTATAATAATGGATAAGGAGAATGAATTTAAATGGGTATTAAGAGAATTGAGAGGCACCCACTCAATCCTCAGGGGTAAATAGTATTTGGTAATTATTTGATTCTAATGCAAAAATACTGGACTTCGTTGGGGATTTTTTTTTTTTTTTTTTGGAAGGTAAAATTTGGAGGAGGGCTGAAAAATCTGAGCTCAAAGATTGGGATCTTATCTTTTCCCAAAGGAACGTGGATTCGTGCCTGCAGATGGTTAACGCTTATCTCCCAGCAGCTGGAAATCCAGCACAAATCAGAGCCTTTGAACGTATAAAGCGAGCGTCTAACTGAAACGCGGCAGGAGAAGGGGCACCGGAGGGTCGAGCGGGGCGGCTGTCAGTACCTCGTTCTTATCCCCGCGCCCAGCCTCCCGGGATGGCCTTGACCCATCTATCACTGCACAGAACGAGACCGAGGCTTGTCCACGGGACAAAAACGGCCTTTTTTTTTTGGTTACCTTGCTAGTATGCCCGGCAGCTTCTCGTCCATGAATTGCTGCATGCACTGATGCTCCGTGGAATTGTTGAGAAACCTCCGGAAAGATTCAACATATCTGCTGTGGTCAGAAAACAAGCTCTTCATGGAAGATGCCATGTTTGGTTTTCTGAGAAAGACAAGGAGGGAAGGGAGGTCTAACTTCCCTCTTCCCTTCCTTCTCTTCCCTGTTCCTTCTTTCTCTCTCCACCCGCACCAGTTTCTATCCAAAAAAAAACAAACCCACAAAAAAGCCCTGCTTTGAATTTAATGTGCTGGAGAGGCTGGGTTTGCAAAGCTCGTTACTAAGTGACTATTTGTACAGGACTTTGCCCCTGAGACTTTAACCCCAGCACGGGCGTTTTAGAAGAAATGAGTAGTAAAGCAAAGCAGTAAATCCACTGCTGAAACTTGTTTTAAAACTCATGAAGTTCAGAAAGCCCTAAAAACAGATGACATTCAAATCACTTCCTGTTTTGGCAGCAGGGGCCAGCCAGTAAGTTCCCAGTGGGAACGGGGCTGCTTTCAGCGCCAAAGGCAGCAAAGGCAGGAATAAACAGGCCAGCTGCAAGGTTACAAACCACTTCCAGAAATCTACAGCTGCTGAATCTTTGACAAAAGATTGTCATCTGCCTCCAGGCTTTCTGTTAGGAGAGTTTCATGCCTTCATCCCTAAACGCTTGAACTTTAAACTCTGCTGCTTTTCTTCATATGCTGATTGATTTGTTGTGATTCAGGAACAGAGCTATTAACTGAAAGGTCTGAGAAGCCTGGTTGGGAGGTACTGTGGATGTATTAATAGTTTCTGACTCTGCCACTAATAAACTGTGTGAACTTGGCTGAAACGTAAGTTTCAGTTTGCTCATCAGTAAAATGGGAACAGTGAATTATATCTCACAGGTTGTAGTGAGAATTATATAAATAACATTTATAAAGTGCTTTAGCACATTATTACCGCTTAATAACTGGCTCCTTCTGCAAAAGTAGAACAACGAAAAAGCAGTGGTTTTATGTATGGACACTGAAAATTGAATTTTATATTATTTTCACATGTCACAAAATATTACTCTTCTTTGGATTTTTTTCAATCATTTAAAAATGTAAAAGTTATTCTTAGCTCGTGGGCTGCACAAAATCAAGTGCTGGCCTGGATTTGGCCCAGTGGCCCTGGTTGGTCGACCCCTAGGCCTCTATACATGTGATACTTAACTCCCATCTCTATGCAAAGAGCCTCGCCTTCTTCATACTGACTCTCACAAGTTTTTAATTCTTATATTACCATTTTCTACCCTTCTCTTTAGAACTTAATCCAAATCATTCATTCATGTATTCATCTACTGAACAAATATTTAGTAAGGGTCTACTGTGTGCCATTCTGCTGAGAAGAAATAACCTTAACCTCTATTTTCCTACTAAAAACTACCTTTAACTAAAACTCAATCTTCACCTGAGGCCCTCACCTGCCTCACTTGTTCACACGTCTTTCCCAACAATCTGCTCTTCATGTGTGACTCATCAAGGATTTCCTCTCCATTCTTGTTGCTTTCATGATACTGAGATTCTCTCTTTTTTTTTTTCTCACCCACTTTCCTGCATTAGGAGTCACACTTTCAGCATGACTTGCACTTGACTAAATGCTGGTTTTAGCAATCACAACTACCTTTTAAAATTGCATTTAGAATATCCATTTCGTAATCCATAATGCATCTGGAATGTCCCTGGAGATTAAAACATCTAGCTGGCTGGTTGGGATGACTAAATTTTCCCCTCTTTTTTGAAAATTGGGGCAAACAGTCCAGCACATCTATCATTTGCCATGACTTCTCGAAGGTTACTGGCCATAGCATCATTATTGCTTTTATAAATTGTTTTAGTACATTGGGATACGTTTCTTCTAGGCCTTGAAAGATTGTCAAGTTTAGAATTCTTAGATATTCTCTTACCTACTTTGGGCTTCTGTTCCCTGTTCCCTACCACTTATTAGGCTGTTACTGTGTCAAAGTGCCTTCCATGAATTATCTCCTTTAATACTCCTAACCCTCTGGGGATGAAACTATTGATATCATCAAGCAAGACTCAGAGCACATAAGTTGTACAAGATCACATAACTCATGAGAGAAGAGTCTGGGTCCAAATTCATGTTGTTGAACTCCATGGACTGATTTTTAAAAATTACATCTTATTACCTCTCACCACTTTGTAGCTTTCCAACATAAGGATTATTCTCCATGGTAGAGGAGACTAGAACAAAGCAAAAGTGTAGTAGTTCTGTATTGATCCAATCACCTAGTAATATAATACTATCTGTGTGCTAGGTCAAAAAGCAAAGGGTTTCCCTTGTTTATTCTTATTGCTCTTATATTCTTATTCCATTGCTTTATTCTTATTAGGCTTATGTGCTATTCCAAAAATACAAACAAATGAGCCAAAGAGAAAAATATACATTAGCAGAATTCTAAGGACGCATCTTTATTGTACATAGCATTTTTTGGCTCTCTCATTCACCCTGGTATGTAGTCTTCTGAATACAGTCCTTATTGGACTGGCTTCTTACCCTTAGTAATATGCCCCATAGCATAGCATATATGTATATGACAATGGTAATATTGTTAAATTATCATAATCAAATAGTTAGAAGAGTTCATTTTATTTTCTCTCAACAAGAAAAGAGAAGGAAGATATTTTTATACAAATGGATTGGCTCACTTGGTGTGTTGGTTTGTTTGAAATTTAGCAAGTAGGTGACCACAGTAGTCTTGAAGGGAGGTTTGAAATCATAGTACATAAGATTTTAGAGCTCAATTAGACTGGCAATTTCAGGCAAATATAATAGATATCAGGAATCTGAGTTTCAACAGGACAATTGGCTAAGTTTCTCATGAGTGTAGAAACAATCCAAGAAGCAAGAGACCTGAGTGCTATACAAGCTTAGCCTCTTACTAACCAAACAACATTGGATAAACAGCGTAAGTGCTCTATGCTTCCTTCCCCCGCATCCATGTTATATGTAAATATGGGAAAAGAAGGTAGACTAGATGATCTTTAACGTTCCTTGAAGTTCCGATTAGTCTTCATCTTTGAAAAAAAAAAAATAACTGTGAGCCTGTGAAACTGAAAATAGATAGATTCATACCTAGGAGAGCCACTGTATCCAAAGACTGCAGATAATTGATAACCTAAAGATAGTCTCTGGATAGGCAGCCCCTTGACTTTATATGAAATGTCACTGGCCATATTTTATCAGTATAAAGTGCTTGAGCTCACATAGGTGATGATATGCCATATGTCTTGTTTTTAATAGCATAGCTGTTTCAATTGCACTTTATTGACATGCGGTTTATAATGGTTTTGTTTTAATTAACTTATAACAGAAAAAAAAAGTCCCAAAATACCCAGAGAGGAAACAAACCAAACAAAATAATGCAGAAGAAATATTTGGGGAATCATTAGTTAAGAGGGAGAGGGGTGGATGGGTAGACAAATAATGTTAAAAGCTGTAGAAAACAGTGATATTCTAGAGATGTAAAGCTTATATGAAATGTTTAAGAGTGATTATGAGACAAGACAAGGAAGAAATAGTCTAAGAACTTAGTTCCTATTTAATAAGCCAAAAATTTAAAAAGTCACCTGCAAAAGTCTAGAATCCCTTGCAAAGATAGAGGTTGGTAAGTACTTAGAACCTGGTAAATTATCAGGAACTGGGAAATTGTCAAAAAAAGAAAGAAAAGAAAAGAAAAACATAAAATAATGCAATTCATCAAACAGCCTTTGCCTGAGTCTGTGGTACAGATCATCTCGGTTACTGACTCAGTGACCCTAAGGAGTAGGTCTCATGTTGAATTAGGGATCTGGTGAAGGTTAAGGGTTCATGTAAGAGAAACTTTTTTTTTTTAAATACATGGACCCCCGTATTTTTTTTTTCTGAATTAATTAATTTATTTATTTTTGGCTGTGTTGGGTCTTCGTTTCTGTGCGAGGGCTTTCTCTAGTTATGGTGAGCGGGGGCCACTCTTCATCGCGGTGCGTGGGCCTCTCACTATTGCGGCCTCTCTTGTTGCGGAGCACGGGCTCCAGACACACAGGCTCAGTAGTTGTGGCTCATGGGCCCAGTTGCTCCACGGCATGTGGGATCCTCCCAGACCAGGGCTCAAACCCACGTGCCCTGTGTTGGCAGGCAGATTCTTAACCACTGCGCCACCAGGGAAGTCCAAGAGAAGCTTTTATAAAGAGAGTGGTCATGGTAAATAAACTTCTCTGGCATTTGGTACAGGGGCATGTGCTCAAGAATGTGCCGGGCTAAAACATCCTTCCACCTGGGACCTTGCCTGTGAATGATCCAGAGAATGAAAGGATACACATGCCCAAGAGGTCCCAAAATTACTTTTGTTAAAAAAATCAAAGCATAATTTACATACAATAAAATACATAAATCTCAAGTGTACAGATTGAGGAAACCTTGCACATGTATACATCCCAGAAGATTAACTCATGTCTGTAGTCAATAATACTGCCTCCCTGCCACTCCAGAGAGCCACCGTTCTGACTTTTATCCCCATAGGTTAGTTTTTCCTGTTCTCGAACTTCATGTGAAAGCTCCACACAATACATTCTTTTGTGTCTGACTACTTTTGCTCATCATCATATTTTTGAGATTCACCCATATTTTTTTTGGGGGGGAGGCATCAGCAGTTCATTCTTTTTTATTCCTAGACATTATATTTTATAAATATTTCATAATGTTTAAACCACTTTTCTCTTAATGGATATTTGGGCTATTCCAGGTTGGAGCTATTATGAATAAAGCTGGTAGAAACATTTTTGTACATATCTTTCGGTTGATATAGGCACTTATTTTTGTTACCATGAGTAATGTCATAGGATAAGCAAATATTTAACTGCAGAAGGCATCGCAAAAATGTTTTGCAGGGCTTCCCTGGTGGCGCAGTGGTTGAGAGTCCACTTGCAGATGCAGGGGACGCGGGTTCGTGCCCTGGTCCGGGAAGATCCCACATGCCGCAGAGCAGCTGGGCCCGTGAGCCATGGCCGCTGAGCCTGCGCGTCCAGAGCCTGTGCTCCACAATGGGAGAGGCCACAGCAGTGAGAGGCCCGCGTACCACAAAAAAAAAAAAAAAAAAAAAAATGTTTTGCAAATGTCCACAATCACCAGCAAAATATAAGGATATTAATTTCTCCATATCCTCAGCAATTCTGGTATTGCCAGTCATCTTTTTTTTGTTTGTTTGTTTTTGTTTTTTTGCGGTACGTGGGCCTCTCACTGTCCTGGCCCCTCCCATTGCAGAGCACAGGCTCCAGACGCGCAGGCTCAGCGGCCATGGCTCACGGGCCCAGCCGCTCCGCGGCATGTGGGATCCTCCCGGACCGGGGCATGAACCCGTGTTCCCTGCATCGGCAGGCGGACTCTCAACCACTGCGCCACCAGGGAAGCCCCTGCCAGTCACCTTTGCTTTAACTCTTCTGGGGTTATGTAGCAGTATCTCTTTGTGGTTTGCATTTGAGTAATGATTTTTTCCAATACTTGTGGGCCATAAAAGTTATGTAATGTTTTATGAAGGGCCTGTTAAAATCTTTTGTCCGTTTTTTAAACTGTATCATTTGCCTCTTTTCTTATTGATTTATGTAAGATTAATTTTTATATTCTAGATATCCTGTTATATATATGTAAATGTATGTGTATGTATGAAATATCTTCTCCCAGTCTGTGATGTGCTGTTCATTTTTTGATGATTTTTTTGAAGAATAGAAATTCATCAACTTATCCTTTTTAAATCCCGACTTAATCTGGAAATATATGTGTTTAATAGAACCAAGTCAACTAAAACTACCCTCGTGCCTTTTGTACCTTTAGCCATTGGTGTGATGGAGCTGATTGTTAGAGTTTCAGGAATCTCATGAGCTGGTTGATATCACATTAGTAGCTTAAAATCACCCGTAGTGGGAATATTTACACCATGGAAATTGGCAAAAGAAAGGAATCTAGACTTATTTTTTTCCTGGAGGGCAGATTGTTAAACCATTAGCAGCACCCCACTGCTTTTAGCCCTGTGATTATTTGCGAAGCAGCTGTGGAGAGCCTTCTGGTAAACTACCTGAGTTGTGGTAATGCAGCAGAGGCCTCCTTTTCCAGTCTCTAGCATGCCCTTCCTGAAAAGTTTGACCAGTCAAACTCTGGAAGAGGTGGTATCATCTTCCAGCATCTCTTAATTAATTGGTTGTACCCTCACTGTGATCTAGAATGTCTAGAATGTTACCAAATGCAAATTTGTGTGCCCTATGCACAGTGAGGCCGAACAATACCAAAACGTCAGAGTTTGGAGCAGAGAAAGGTTTATTACAGGGCCATGCAAGGAGACGGGTGGCTCAGGCACAAAAGACTCCGAACTCCCCGAAGGGTTTCAGCAAAGCATTTTTAAAGGCCAGGTGAGGGAGGAGGGTTGCAGGGTTTGTGAGCAGCTCATGAACAATTCTCTGATTGGTTGATGGTGAGGTCACAGGGCAGTTAACATTATCAATCCTTAGGCACCAGTAGGTCTGGGGGCTATGTGCTCATGCTTGTGATCATCAAGTAGTTAATTTCTTTCATTTAGTGGTGGTTTTTAGCATCTGAAAACCTCAGGAAATATGCCTGAGATACTATTATCTCAGAGAGGAGCTACAGAGAGGAGCTACAGCAGAGGATATGACGGAGGGGGTCTGTGCCAGGCAGACCCCATAGGGTCGTGCTTCGTTATAAGCATAGCTCCTAGGTCTGCCACTAACTATTATGATGTTAGGTAGGTTATTTATGTTCCCTTTCTTGTCTGTGAAATAGGAATAATCACATCTACCTCATAAGACTTTCGTGAGGATTACATGAAATACTGTGTAAAAGTGCTCGGCATAGTATCTAACACATAGTACTCTCTCTGGCGTGAGACAGGCCTCTCTAACCTTCACGGCCTTCATTTATAGGATGAGGACAATCGTGAGATTCAAGTCCAAATGGCAGAATCCATGTCAAGTGGTCCAGAGGGCATTTTTCATAGCGGGAACTAATTGTAAAGGTACTGGGAGAGCTGAAGGGGCCAACCGAGATGGTAAGGCAACCCACCAGGAAGCTCCTACCACCTGTAGGGCTGTTACCAAACCCCTGGACTCTGGGCTACGCAGTAAGAGCCAAAACAATGAAGGGGACTCAGCCACTCTTGGAGATGCTCCCTGAAACCCAAGGAAATGGGCAGAAATGTCCAGTGTCTCTCCGCTTCCTACCTTCTCATCTTTGTCACTTTCCCTCTTTCCTAAAACTAACTGAAAACCAGTTGGCAAGAAAGCTCGGGTGACGTAACTTGCAGGGTTCAGCCCCCTTCAGTATGGCACAGAGCAGGGGAAAAACCAGAAGCAGCTCTGACAGAAAATAGGCAGAAACCAGCACAAGTGCCTACTGGATTAATTTGTTGTGAGAGTTAAATTTTTTTAAAAAAGTGTAAAGCGAAACACCTGGAACATATTAAATGCTCAATGAAAATCAATGATACTTCAATAAAATAGTTTTTAAAATGCTCAATGAATACCAGATAATCACAGTAAAATAGTGAAAATAAAAGCTGTTTTCATTGCATGATGCTATTTTTGTAGCTATTATGGTATTATCGTATATGTTATATATTATGTTGTTATTATAGTTATTATGATAGCTGCAGGGTCAAAGGAAGGCTGACATTTGTAAAATCTTTAAAATGAGGAGCTGAGATATGATCATTAATTCCCTCAGGTCATCAGGAAGATTGGCTTTGTTTTAGGAGGTGGGTATTTGGTTGGTGTTCCTTGGGAATCTGTCAGGGTTCAGTAAGCTCATCACAAAGAGCCATCGGTGGGCACCGGGGGCCGCTCTAACCTCTGAACGTTTCAGAGCCGGCCAGGAGCAGGGTCGGGTAAGTCCCCTCTTCTCTATGCAGATGGGGTTAGTAAGCAGAGCAGCCTGTGACTGCTGGTTCTACTTCTTGCCACTCTGCTTACTATCTCCATGTGTGACTTTGAGCAAGTATTTAAATCAGTTGGCCTTGAGTTTCTTCAAATGTAAAGCACTAGATTCCATCATCCATTTCCGGTTCTAAAATTCTAAGATTACTTGGGTATAAACCTGTTATTCAGAGGCAGTGGCTAGGATTTCAGGTAGGAAAACAGGATGCCACTTCTCAGAAATGTATGCCTCGTTCTCTGACTCTTCGGTGTTCCTCCTTCACTAAATTCAAAGCTATTTTCCATTTTTAAGCATAAATGATATCATCATAATGCACTAATTATTTGGTAAACATAAGGAGAGTATAGTAATTACCCATGTGCTCTCAGGCAGTAGAAAATAATTAAGATCTGTTTATCAGTATGGCTACTTAAAAGCAAAAAGCATGTATATATATCAAAATCTGTTTTTATTATTTCTTATATAGGCCTCTAAGAGTTGTTGATACCTGCAGACCCTGAAGAACTAACTCTTTTCCCAGGATGTTCTGTAATCAGACATTAGACGTGGAGTGTTAGCCGGTTTCAGTAGCCAGAAGATGGTCTCCCATAAACACAATTGCTGTTACATTTCAGAGTTATCAATTCTGAATGCATTTTGTGCAGTCAAGTGAAATTTGCAGTCAATAAACACATGATTTAAGGAAGCGGCATCGAGTGTACAAAGTGCATATGAAATCTCTCTATTCTGCTTGCCCAAAGAAATACTTCCACCTGGGACAGTTCTAGCAGCAGCGAAATGCATATTGGGTCAAAGATGGTGAGAGTATGTGGAATTAACTCAGTCAATTTTGAAAATTTGCTTTGGGGAATTCTGAATACATGTGTGGGCTACCTTGCCTCCGAAACATCTTATCACTCCCTCCTACCCCCCAAAAAAGATCACAGAGTGATTTTTGCCTTCCACAAATGCCTGCTCTTTTTTATAGTCTGCCTTTAGTTTGGATGCCAGAGGAAACACTGGTTGGAATTCCAAAGTTGATTAAAACTTTTCACAGTATTTGGTCTTTCACTGGCCAGATAAACACCGAAAAGCTCATCTGTTTTTCATGATATTGCTGCTAGAATCATTTTCTTAAGTTTCATTTTATCACCTTTTTATCTCCAGTCAGGATAAGAAGTGAATGCATACTGGAATTTAATTTGTGTAGGGAATTCATTTTGTTTAATTTGGTTTTAAAATACTAGCTGTAATCCAGTATTGAGGAGAGATAGCTTACACTCCTTAAGAGCGCTATCCAGAGAGATTTTCATAGTGAAAATGGAGGGAGAGGGGGAGATAGATATTAATGATATTCAAACAAATAATTTTAGAAAACCCATGGAATGAACCAAAATTATGTATAAAGACTCACATTGGAATTAGAATTCAAAGCAAGGTCTTGGTGAATATGGGGCCCTGCACACTGCTGCTAGATGGCAGACAGAGAGAAGAATAAATGAGCTCTAGCTTTTAAGAAACTTAATTAAAAGTGGTATCAAACCTGGGATTCTCCTGAAAGAATTTGTACTTTCTTTAATAAAGGCTGTTTCTCATTGAGAAGCAATTCTAATTTTATACCAGGCTTGCAATTCTATGCTGAAAATGGCCCTTCTGTGAGATCTTGTTCATTTTTTCAAAAACAGTATATCGCCACCCCCAGGACCTTCCTCTGGTACCCAGACAGGAGAGCATTTGCCAAAACAATGATAGGAATGCTTGGAAGATAATAGTTCTTCTCTGAACTTTATTGCTGTGAGCTACAGTACAACCAAAAATCCAGACCAAGGGCAATGCCAAGATAAAAAGGAAACCACATTTACCATCCACATGAGAAATTTTCATTTCCACATTTAAAATTCTGGTAGGGCCAGAGAACAGATGGGTGATGGCCAGGGGTTAAAGGTCAGGGGGAGGGTTTGGACTATGAAGAAACAACAAGAGAGAGTATTTTTGGAGTTAATGGGACTATTCCGTAGTCTGAGCCTGGTCATGGCATTTGTCAAGATGTCTAGAACTGTACGCCCCAAATGAGGACACTTTACCATATGTAAATTTAAAAATAAACAAACAAGCAAACGTTAGCAACTTTGACATTTTAAAAAAGTGTGTCAGTTTAGCTTTCCGTTACATAAGTCCATCAATAGACTTGACATCTTACTGGTACTTCTCCGCCTCCCTGATTACAATTTCAAAGGCCCCCTCCCTCTCACCTCTCCTCAGTTTCGCCTCTTCCTCAGAGCTTGCTATGATTTCCTGATTTCTCTTCTTGTGCAAAAAAACCTTTGAGAACCAAGGCATCAAATTAATGATGATGAAAAGAATTCAGACCTGGGATAGAGCATCAGGGGAGAAAATGTGCTGATGGGAAAGCTTCGCACAGAAAGTTGGTGGGGAGGCGAGGGGTTCCTTTTTCTGCAGGACCTCTGAAAGTGGGGGACTAGGGAAGGAATGACGAGAAAGATAGAATAATCCTACCTTTTTGTAAAGTGTGTTATAGTTTATGATAATCTTAAACGAGCTCCTGTAATATTCCATCTATCTGTTCGCGTAGATAGGGTTCATTGCTCCCCCATTTTCCAGATGAGAAAACAGGGCTAGTACGTGAGAAAGCTTGTATGTGAGCTAGGATTCCTGTGCTGAATAAAATGAAAACATACAACATGAGAGCTGTGAGTTTCAGTTTTATTTGGATACTGTAGTCCCAGGAGACAGTTTCTCGGGTAGCTCTGAGGAACTGCTCTGAAGAGGTAGGGGGAGAGACCAAAATATATATGCGATTTTGGCCAAGGGGTTCGTGCAATCAATTAAACGTCTTGGTAGAAGATCACTGCTAGTCACATATCTCAGTTAAATGATTTTAGTGCTTCTCTAAGTATAGGAAGATGCAAGAACCTAGGTTCATAAAAAATTTCTCCTGAAATATTTCTAACTGTCTAAGGGCTTGTTTTGCCTGTTTTCCCAGAGCACAGACTGCCTCGTCCTGATCGTCACCCTGGATTCCTTTCAGGGTATACTGTAGGTCAGTGACTATAGTGGCTAATGACTTGATTCATGTAGGACTGGATGGCGGGCCACATTCTTTGTTTTACATCGGGTTCTAAGCACTGGCTTCAATCTAGAACCCCATGTAGCCTCTGCCCAAATGCTATGAGTCCAGAGCCACTGACAGGGATGTCACCCCCAGTGAAATCCTTCTGGACAGTGGTCAAAGGGTGTGGGTGGGAATGAGTCTGTAGACTTTGGGTACATCTTTTAGTGATGACGTTGCAGCCAATGCTGTGTTGATGGGCTTGCTCTTACTATTTTAATTTGGTCTAGAAAAGCCATAGAAATAGGTAGCTCAGGCTGGGGAACAGTGTTCTCTCAGTCAAAGGCCATTTGCACAACAGGCAGCGTCAATTTGAAAATCCAAACCCAGAAAAGAGTGCCTGAGATCTCCTCTCCCATGTGGTATAGGAGAGGGATTTGACCAATTCAAAGAGTGTGTCAGGCAGGTTTTCCCTCATGAGGCAGGAAGTAATTAACTAGAGATTAATATCTTTGTTTATGCTGTGCCTTGTTCCACAAACGATTTGAGAAGGCTAGCTAGGAAATCCCAGATCTAGTCCTGTTAAGCAAACATAGTTCAAGGAAGATGGGCCCCAGCACTTCCTGAGACATTTCCTCAAGAGGCTTTGGTTTGCCCAAATGTTGTGTGTTTTGCTCTCTGTAATGGATTCAGTATTTCTCAATATATTTCACAGTATAAATAGGAAACCAGTTGAGCAAATGCCTATCTGTCTAATCTCCTCTTTTTAAATAGAGGAAAAGAAATTTGCCTTTGACTTAAAAACTTGGAGGAGAGTTGGTGGCTCTATTTCACATCTGATCTGGCCACATTAACTCATACCTGAAAGTCATTTCATCAGAGGGACAATCCCTGACCCCCCCCCACCCCCCCTTTCCAATCCCCTTCCTGGCCTCCTCCAACCTGTTATTCTCCAATATAACTTAGATCTTTCCCTTCAAAGAAAAAGATCGAAGATCCCTTAGATCTTCATTAGGCTGAAATACCAGAAGGGCCAGGAACTGTGTGTTTGAGCCATAGGTGGATCTCTGTGTGTTCCTAGTGCCTCTCACAGTCCTTGGCACATGAGGTAGGTTAGATTAATAAATGGAGCACACGGCTATGGAGTGCCCATAACTATGGGCCAGAAAAGCTGGGCAGAGGAAGACTTTTCCTCCCTCCCTTTCATTCCTCCCTTTACATGGTAGGAAAAATGTGTCTCATGTCAGATGATTCTGGATACATGGGCAGCCCCCCAGGGGTGCATGCAACTGTGGGAGAATATAAAACCACTCTTCTACCTTCAAGGTCTCTTCTTGTGAAGGTTGGACAGGCTAGAAGGCAAAAATTAGGAGGATTATTGCTGGGGTTTGCTCCATTTTAGTGTGAGAAACTCAGTTTCTTAAAATGTAAAATGTGCAAAAACTTGTGGAACGAGCACTGGACTTGCTGTATTGAAATCCTAAAAATAGAGCTGGAACTACTTTAAAAACCATCATGGCTGTTGGTTTTCAACCCTCACTGTGTGTTAGAATTGTTACTGAAAGCTTGGCCTCTCTGTACACAGGTGCCGAATCAAATCCTAGAGACAGAGTTTTGGGTGAAGTTTTGCTTTGCCAGGCAAACCGGGACACACTGGGCTTCTGCCTCGAGAAACTATGTGTCTCAACCCCAGAGGATTTGATGATGGGTTCATAACAGTGGTTCAGGGTAGGGTCTCTGACAAGATTAGGGTCTATTTAGGGCTTACACTCCCTTCATCTCATCTTGATGAGCTTCTCTGGTCCCTTTAATCTTGCCTCAGGTGGTCCTTGGCTGTTCATCTCTTGATTAGCAACTGTTTGATAATCTGCCCTTTGGAACTCAGGGAAGGTCATGGAGGCTGGAGTCTTGCCTACAAGAAATGGTGGACAAAGGTGCTTCCATGCCTGGGAGGCACACAGGGCCCCACTTGGTTTCAGAATCCCCAGTAGAGACAGAAATAAATGTATGGATGCCTGGGCCCCATTGTTTAGGGATTCAGATTCATTTGGTCTCCTTGGTATTTTGTCATTTAATTTGTCCTCAAAGCCCTCCCCACTCCCCCTCCCCTCCCACCAGGTGATTTGGCTGTGCAGCCAGGTTTGAGAATGATGCCTATGAACCAAAGATTTGAGATACTCTGGTCACCTGCTTTGGCTGCCCAGTAGCATCTGATCCCGGGCTCTGTGTTCAGGGGATTCCCCACCTCGTGAGTTGTGGTGGTGGCAGCACCTTTTCCCAGGTCCCCAGCCTCCCTTGCAGCTAGAAGGTCTTGAGGGCCTGAGAGTGAAACCCTTTCAATCAGACACACCAGCCTTGGATTTGGGGAATTGGAATGGGAATTGGAGATCCCAGGACGCTAAGGTCACAGCAGGTCTCTCTGCTGGCAGTGGCTGTGACACCAAGAATGAATTTCTTGGGCCACAGTGGAAGCAGGTCCGTCCCAGCATCAGTTGCTGCAGCAGCAGTATCCTTATCGCATCATTCTGGCTTGTTTCTGGCAAGCAGCCCTCAGATCCACTTCTCTAGGCCTCCCTGTGAGAGACTCAAAACCCTTCAGAATATTCAAGTAAATAAATGCCTTCTCTGCCCAGATCAGCTAGACTCAGGTTCTGTTGCTTGTAAAGCGGGATCTTGAATACTGCAAATGCTTTTTTTTGTTGTTTGTTTCTGACTATATTTCTTGGAATCTTGTGGTTCTGTGGGTACCCCAGGAGCAATGTGGAGAAGACAAAGTACGCCAAGCCTGCATTTCTCTGGGTTCACCGTCCCCTTCAACCAGAGCAGTTCCATTTAATGTTTTCTTATGAAAAAGGGTTTCTACTGCCAAGAAAAAAGTTTGGAACCCACATTTGGGTAGCAGGGAAGACGTTCTTTAGTCTCTACCAAATTCCATTAACTTTTCTGGCCTTTCCCTGAATAGCAAGACAGAGCTGTTCTTCCAGACTTGGGTGAAATATTCTGGTAGTGAAGTAAGCCACAGTGGCCACCTGGCCACCTGTTCCTTTTCCGACATTCAAAGTTTGTCCAGCTTATATTTTAACTGGGGGTCTGGAGACCCAGTGGAGATCATATTTCTTAGCCATGTCACCATGGAAAAATACCTTATTTCCACTAAAGTTACATTCCCCTTTCGGTAAAAGAGAACAACTAATACTCTTCTGTCAACTTCATATGAGACCTGTACGGCTCAAATGATATCATAACTTCAAATGATATAATAAGTAAAGATATCTTATGCACTTATAAACTATTCCGTGCGTGCAAGATGAAATTATTATTACCGTTACTGTCTGCATGAAATCTTAAATCAGTTGGTGAGTTTATTTCCTGGATGTAAGTGAACTAAACTAGTTAACCCGAATGGAAGAAAAAGCTGGTTCTTGTCACAGAAAGATGTGTAGTGTTCTACTGTGGCTCTGTGGTTAAATTCTGAGGTGACACTGACATTTACAGTATACAGTCTTTATACTCCAAGGGCCTATAGGCTCTGAATGACTTATTTGCTTTTGGTATATTATTTGCAGAGAGAGCTAGCAGTAATACAAATGGTTGAAAGACAGTATCCCTTATATTTTCATTTATATAAATTTGTATAATTACATACAAATGTCAATCAGAGAACAAATTTTATTAAGCACCTTCAAAGTATAACACAGTGTGATTCTATGTTTATATAAAGGCAAGGTTAGGAACGAAATTGGGTCATTTGTAGAGACGTGGATGAATCTAGAGACTGTCATACAGAGTGAAGTAAGTCAGAAAGAGAAAACCAAATATCGTATGTCAACGCATATATGTGGAACCTAGAAAAATGGTACAGATGAACCGGTTTGCAGGGCAGAAACTGAGACACAGATGTAGAGAACAAACGTATAGCTACCAAGGGGGGGAAGCGGCGGGTGGTGGTGGTGGTGTGATGAATTGGGCAATTGGGATTGACATGTATACACTGATGTGTATAAAATGGATAACTAATAAGAACCTGCTGTATAAAAAATAAATAAAATTCAAAAGTTCAAAAAAAAATAAAGGCAAGGTTATATAAAGGCAAGGGTTGTTAGAACTCTGGTTATTAGTCTGAAGTGCTTAGATTCTGCTCAGTAGTTAAGCCATTAGAAGTATGTGAGAAGATTCAGACAACAGCGCTGTTTTAGTAAGAAGTAAAGATTAATTGGATAATGATTAAGGCCTTAGAAGGGTGAAATATAATTCAGATTTCCTAACTTGAGAGCATGACATCGCCCCTAGAAAAGAAGTATCTGGCTCGGTGTTTTAGATGAACCTTTAGAATGTGTAAAAGTCTTTAAATATGACCAGAATGAAAAGAAGAACAATGAGTACAGAGTATTCTTGATTTGCATCCACCTTTAACAGCCAGTGCCACCTGGTGGCTTGTGACCCTGTTTCCACTGAAAGAAGAAATCTTGTTGATTCTTGATCCTGTGGACCTAAGCAGGGTTGACGCAGAATAGAAAGAACACTGAGCTGGTATACCAGAGGTCTAAGTTTTTGGAGCACTGAGATTAAGAGCCATGTCGCCTTGTGCAACAACATTATAACATGTCTAGTCTGTAAAGGTCCTCCAGCCATAAATATCTATACTTTAATGATTTCTTATGAAACTCACAGCCAGAGCTGGAATCCACAAGGTTTCTGATAGCAGTAGATGTGATGTGAATTAAAACTGCAAATCCCATCACATATGTTCGAATTACCCCCTTCTGTTTCCTTTTGATTCAATAAGCCTCAGATCTCTCTTAAATTACCGAGTAATAGAAGACATGAGAACCACAGTAGTTTAGGAAAGGAGTAATACGTGGACAAAATCACAGTGAGAAAGACAGTGAAAATGAGCAGCCCAAAACATTTCAAGGAATAAGGTAACAATTGAATTTTACTGAAGTAATATCACAGTATAGGTGCATAGCTGCTGATAATCTTGATCTCTGAGAGTGAATATTTACTCTCAGGGCCAACATTCTATCACCCGTAACTCCTTATGATTTTCCAAAAATAACAGGGCATTTGAAGATTTCTTGGTACCTTTCTTTTTTTTTTTTTTTTTTTTTTTTTTTTTTAAACCCCTGCATTGGCAGGCGGACTCTGAACCACTGCGCCACCAGGGAAGCCCCTCTTGGTACCTTTCTTAATGCCTCCTGCTGCTTGGAAATTCCACCCTACTGTCTACACATTTCTTTCAGAAACTTCTTGTTCAAAGGCTTTCCTCATCCTGGAAAGCTTTCTAAAACTTTCCCCAAGCAGAGACAACACTTCTTCGCTCTGTGACATCACTGATTGCATTTTGTTTTCATCTTACAATGTTCTTATCAACTCCTCATTATACTTCTATCAAAGCAATGTATATTAGATCAGTTTAAATGCATATCAGTGTCACCACACTTTGGCCTTCTTCAGATCAGACACTTTGTCTTTCAGTTCTATATTCCACATATTCTTTTGGTTGACAGCTGCTAGAATAGATAACACCCCTCTCTCACATCCCAGGAGGATAATTCTGGGGAGAAATTTGATTGGCCTGTGATAGACGTGGATACCACTTTATATGAGGGTTAGGGAATGAATGCAGTTTATGTAAACATCTACATGCTTGCACCCATGGACCTGAGCTTCTAAATACTTTTTTAAGGGCTCACTCAGGATGCATAGGGAGAGTTTGCCAGCAAGTAGATTTTATCATGGAGGTTTACCAAATTTTGGCTTTTTTTAAACCAAAGATCCTTTTCCTGACAATATGTAGACATAGTTTCTGGGGCTCTTCCATTTCTCTAGAGAGGACCCCTCTGCCTTTGCCCAGGGGTATAGCTCCTGACTGCCAGTTAGTGCTCTGGAAGCAAGACAAGAGAGAATGTCCAGGAAACCTAAGGTTAAATATGCAGAACATGGAGGAAACAGATCATCACAGAGAAGAAACAAGATTATAAGGCAAAATAATGCTATCATTAACAATCTCAAATAGATAAGAGAAGCTGATATATCCATAAGACTAAGGTGCTATGAAAAATGAAATTAAATATACAATAGCCAAGATAAATGCAATAGAAAGGTTAGAAGATAAAATTCAGGATAACTCCTCAAAAACAGAGCAAAAAAGGAAAAAGAAGTAGAAGAAGGAGGCAGAAGAGGTAGAACCAGAGAAATGACATCATGAGAAAGATTTGATGGAAGGGGGCCATGAACCAAGGAACGCAGGCAGCCTCCAGAAGCTGGAGAAGGCAAGAAGAAGGACTCTCCCCTAGTCCTCCAGAAAGCAAGGCAGCCTGGTCAACACCTTGATTTTAGCCCAGTGAGATGCATTTTGGACTTCGGGCCTCCAAAGCTAGAAGATAAAAAAAATCCGTGTTGTTTTAAGCCCCTAAGTTTGTAGTAATTTGTTATAGCAGCAATAGAAAATGAAAAAAAGACCATATTGCATTTGTTATTTATTCCCTTCCTTGGTTGCTTTAGGACACTCACCCCAGTCCTGCTGTCCTTGTCCATAATCCTTGATACCCAGAAGTCCATCCTTCCCACAGGATATGGTCTCTGCTTTGCTAGAACACCCAGCAACCTGTACTCACTGCACTTGGACCAGTCCTAACTCCTCATTGGCTTTGAAACCCAGAACTGCAGAGTGTCACTGAGTTAGCTCAGACTCTGGCTGTCCTCACTCACGCCCACCCCAAGCCCCTAATGAAAAGAGCATCGACAAGGATAACAAACCCCCCTGGGATTCTTTGGCATCATCACATGGACAAAGCGGGTTCCATCCTGTGTCTTCTTTTCCCCCTCTCAGGGCTCAAACGCAATTCTATGACTGCTTTCAACACATGGATGAGTCTTAGTTGTCTTGACTGAGCTCTCCATGCATGGTTTTTAAGCAAAAACGCCTTTAATTACCCAACTCATCTGACTCCCAGCTCATCTCTGACTGAATCCTTCATGTCAGTCAGAAAAACTATCCTGCTGGGATCTAGCTCTTGGCAATCCACAAATAATGATTAAGTTGAGTGTTGCTTTTAGAGTTGGAAAGGATTGCAGAGACTGCTGAAAACTGGGATCCTTAGTCAGAGATCTAAGGGGAAAAGAGTCAGTGAGCCTCTCAAGAACATAAATAATGACTGAGAGATCCCAGAGAGGACTGCTTAGTGAAAAGGGCCACTAGTAGTGGGGGAGCCACCAGGAATGGCAGGAGAGATCCCACAGAAGCAGAAATCCGCAAGAGAGGCCGAGCTCGTTTGAGTTCAGAACCGAAGTCACACGCCAAGTGCCTGGCTTGATAACATTTTGCCCCAATTACCCTTTTCCTTCTGACCTCAGACTAAAATCTAATTATAGTCAGCATGAAAGAGGTCTGGTGGGAGTTGAATACCCACAACCTCTCTCCCGTCTCTTTTATTAGAGGGCCAAGAGGGGGCCTGCAAATGTGAACAGAACTAGCAGCCAGGATTTCGCATCAGGCTAGCAGAACCTCATTGTGAGAGACAACCGAAGTGTCAGGGATAGAGAACAGATTCTCCTGTCGCCCGTGATTCTCCAAGGTTGTTTTTATTCAAATGGAAATATCCAAGGCTTTGTGCAGGGCTCACATGTCGATGAAAGAGCTGCCTCACCAGCAGCTGAGCTATAATTGTCTTCGCATTCCTGAACTCAGAACTTGGCTGTTCATTAATTAACGGCACACTCGTGAGCGTAGCATTTCCAAACCGTGGGTTGCTAAGCAGTTCCTCAGCAAACACTTTGTTGCATGCATTAGTATCGCCACTCCTTGATGTTATGGACTTCCAATTATAATTTTATTCCTTTTTCATTTCGCGTATTAGTGTTGAACTTCTAGTGTCATAAGCCACTTTATGAGCTGTTGTGGAGGATATAGAGATAAATAAGACGGAATCGATGCCTCAAGGTACTGAAAGCTGGCAGCTGGGCTGACCCCCAGAAGAAACATAGAGCGGGTGGCCACCACCTTGGAGTAAGAGTACAAAGCCCAGATTACTTCCCTGTACCCTAAGCCTTCTATTTTTACTATCAACCACAATTTTTTCTTAATAATTTTAGTTGTAAAATAGATTTAAGAAAAGTTTGGGCACTGTATGTTTTAAATATGTGCACCTTATCGTCAATTATATCTCAATAAGTCTGCAAAAAGTGAAAAGAAGGGGCTTCCCTGGTGGCGCAGTGGTTGAGAGTCAGCCTGCCGATGCAGGGGACGTGGGTTCGTGCCCCGGTCCGGGAAGATCCCACATGCCGCGGAGCGGCTGGGCCCGTGAGCCATGGCCGATGAGCCTGGGCGTCCGGAGCCTGTGCGTCCGGAGCCTGTGCGTCCGGAACCTGTGCTCTGCAACGGGAGAGGCCACAACAGTGAGAGGCCCGCGTACAGAAAAAAAAAAAAAAGTGAAAAGAAGAGAAACGTTTAGGCACTGAGATTAGATTCTATTGGATGCTCGTAATAACCTTACTGAGGAAAATGATGTACTTTCCCATTATATGTAAGCTGCATTTCCCAAGTTTCTACGAAACTGGCACAGGTGAGGTCAAATCATTGGCTGTAACCTAAGTTTTACTTGATTTTGCCAACATTCACCCATGAAGGACCCCCAGGAACATGTGTGTTTTGAGTCAAACAAAGCATCGTTCATGCAAAACGAACTCAAGCCTGTCCACTCCTGGTGGGCTCACACCACTGGGCTAGCAAAGCCTATACTGCTTTTGGGATCCCTGCTCTGCAAAGATAAGGAAATTGGGGCTCTGAGTCAGTGAGTTGTGTGAGGGCACACGCTTGTAAAAGACAGACCCGGACGGACTGTACTTTGCACTCCAACTCCAAGTGCAGTGTCTTCTCTCTGTGTTAGAGCTCATCAATCTCTTGTCGAAAGGCGGAGCCCTCACACGTGATCCCAGTACTACAGACTTTCACAATCGCACAGATGAGTTTCCTTTGGCAGATAAACTGGAATTGCAGCAATTGCCAGGCTACGAGTGTAGGTTGGGGCCAAGGAGTCACGTCCTGAAAGAGGCCTCGTGAAACTAAAGGGCAGGTATCCCTGAGGACAGCGAACCACAGGGACTCCGTGTGCAGACCTGAGGGAGAGGCAGTGCCAAGTCCAGGCCTCGCTCTTCGTCTAGACTGAGCATAGATTAGATGATACCATGCACCTAACACCTAGTACGATCTAGCAGCTAGACTGCACGCTTTATCACTAAGCAGAAATCCCTATAAGCATTCACCTATTGCCCATTCTATGCCAAATGTATACACCATGGTTTGCTGACTTTCATCTATTTATACAATCTTCTCAAAAGTCCTGACGGCCCTTTGGAACAGAGAATGTCTCTTGCTGCTTGTACTCCCTTACTACCCTGCTAACAATGCATGAGTAATAGATTTTGTTGTTTCAAATGCCAGAGGGAGGGGAAATTCAACCAGTGTTACCCAAATTAATCTTCCTTGAACAGGGCCAGTGCCCTTCCTTGGGATGCAAATCCCATGTACCCCTGTAAATCCTGTGAACAACTCTGCAGTCATTGATGTGGTCATTTCTGGCTTCCCTCCCCCTCTTTGAACATCAGTGGCTGCATTTGCTTTTTCTTTTATTTTTGCAAAGATTAAGGAAGCCAAACCCGCAGCTTCTTGGAGAAAGTGCTCATCTCGTGCAGCTCACATATCTCTTCTTGGAAGGCCAGGTCCTCAGAAAGGTGAGCACTTGACTTTTCCTAAAGCAGTGAACATTTTGTCTCCCTTCCTTTAGACAAGCACCGAGTCACGTATTATTGCTGCTTGATGCCCCAGCCTGTTCACTCTTAGCTCCTTCATCCTCTCTCACCTTCAGACTTGAGCTCCAGACTATTCAGGGATTCTAACTGCATCACCCCTCTTCCTCTTGACATTTCTCTGAGCTTCAAGTACTCAGGGAAGATTCCGTTTCTCTGTGTTTACCAACTGCATTGGTGTGGACAGAAGGGTACATCTCACACACCATTTGCAGCAACTGTTTCTTAGGATCAGTCATTTTAAAGCAATACACCTCCTCAGTCTCTTAAATATGTCACGGCAGGAACTGCTGCGCCCTTTCCCCATCTTCTCCATCATGCATATGTCAGACATGCCTTAGGTCTGCTGGGCATCTGCTCTTCACCAGTGGGCCCCTCTCCACCCCCAGGCCCTTGGTAAAGTCCTCTGAGGAGTGACTTATGGAAAACACAGCAGCCTACAGAGAATATAATCCAAAATGTTTTAGTTCCCAGCTTGGCAAAAAATAGATAGGGAATTAACTGAAGGTTTGCCCACTGCAGGCTCTGTTCATAAGCATAAGATTTATTTATTTATTATTTATTTATTTATTTATTTTTATTCAAACAGAAAGTCACAAAAATTATAAGCATCCTCATCAGTTCACTCGGTCCCATGTAACTAATTTTTTTTTCATCTTGATCTTTTGTTAGCACTTTTATGAGTTCATCAGTTTTCCATTAGAGTTCTGAAAATGCTTATTCATTCAGTTCAGCAGTATACTGAGTTACCAGAAACCTGTACTTGTCAGTCTTTTCCATGAATTCTTTGAAGATGAAACGCTTTTATAGGAACATTTTTGCAAAAGCCTCAGAGTACACCCAGAACTGTCTGTAAATGACAAAAGACTTAAAAGTGACCACGGTTAAAGATTTGATGAAAGTTCATGATAATGCAATTGACAAGGAAATTTAGTTTTTTCAGAGATATACATTTTAAAGTAATAACTAGAATTATGACTTATAACATTATACCAGAACATACAAGATTTTTAGAAATTTCCTGTAATGTCTGAAACATTTATATTAACATATTTCCATACAAATAACCCAAAGAAAGTTTAGTATTAGTTTTTTTGTTTGTTTTTTTATACAGCAGGTTCTTATTAGTCATCAATTTTATACACGTCCGTGTATACATGTCAATACCAATCTCCCAATTCATCACACCACCATCCCCACCCCACCGTGGTTTTCCCCGCTTAGTGTCCGTAAGTTTGTTCTCTGCATCTGTGTCTCACCTTCTGCCCTGCGAACCGGTTCATCTGTACCATTTTTCTAGGTTCCACATACATGCGTTTATATCCGATATTTGTTTCTCTCTTTCTGACTTACTTCACTCTGTATGACAGTCTCTAGATCCATCCACATCTCAACAAAATAAGCATAATATTGAAAAGTTAAAAAGAAATAACACCTTCTGCTCCTCTGTTTTCTAAAGTGCTCTGGGTAGTTCAAAATGGTGATATTGTACATTTCATTTCACCAATCAGTTTTTGGAGAGAACTGTAGACTGGGCATTTTATATAATTCTGGTAATACTTTGATGAATAAGGCATGGGCAAGACCGTAGACTTATCGGGGGGAGACAAACACCTAATGAAGTCATTAGAGCAGACTGTGGTTAGAACAATGGCAATGCTGTTTACCGGTAGGAATGCAGAGGAGGGTCACTTAATGTAGCCTAATTGAGGGCAGAAAAGGAAGACTGAGAAATTCTCTGGAGAGAAGAGGCACCTACATGGAGAGTTAAAGACTGAAGAGTTAGAAAGGGAGGAGATTGGTAGAAAGGAGGGGAAAAAAGAATTCTTAATTCTGTTGTCCCCTAACTTGTATGTATTATTAGCACACCCTGGGAAATCTATAGCTACTGCTTCTTCAGAATTCTTTACACCTGGTGAATTCCATGGCCCTCTGCTCCCATGTAATTTCTGTGCATTGGCTTACATAAGACACTGTGATAGACTGGGCAGACATTTCCTGGCAATTAATAATCAGCTGGAGAAGTTTAAGTCTTGAAGCAAAGCTGTGAAAATATGCATGTATATTGGTATAAAAAGTAGTCAAATTATTACCTTTTCATGTCTTGATCCACCAAAAGTTGAAAAGGTACATTGTTGTGGTCGACAAGCTGCATGTATGGTTGGTTCTCTTCCTAATCTCTAAAAGCCAAATAAACAGGAAGAGAGAAGCACACACTCTTTTGCATTAGGTGTTTGGAATCCAAGTAACCATGGAGAACTTTCCTAAAAGTAGCTGCTAATTAATACTGGGATTAATTACTTAGAGAGATTTGTGGTACAACCATCATAAAGTCAGCTGTAAATGTCTTTTTTTAATCAAGGTAGGTTTGACAGAGTTCTGCCTAGAGATGGTGGAGTGGGCAAAATGAATCTGGTGATTGGCTTATAAAATGTATAAAATGTTTCGGGTTGATACATTCAAAGTGTAACACTTGGATTATGCACAGAAATGACATATAGTATGGGTTATTTCTCTTTCTATGAATTCATAGAAAATTGGGCAATTCAGTGCAACAGACATTTATTAAGCTCATACTATATACATGGCACAATGTGAGCATAAGATGATGCAGGGACCGTAACAGGGTGCTCCAGGATATACTACAAGCCAGTGCCCTGAAACTGATGTTTTCCCTGTGTTTTTAAAGCAGCTTCTTTCTTGCTCTAACCTTTGTAAAACTAAAGGCAAAATCTGCACCTGTGCAAAGGAGATATGGAAGAGAGCTCTCAGGAAGGACTGAGCCACTTAATAAATGTGCAGCTTCTTTTCACCTTGTCACAATCTTGCTCTCCCTCCTCGCAGTATCTGTGGCCTCTATCACATATTATGCTGCTTTTATTTTCTTTATACTCTTATCCCGTTCAGCTTTGTTTGTCGGCTCTTATACAGCCTACACAAGTGGAATCCTCCTCGGACTCTTCTGTCTCAAACACGATTTGAAATACAGCAACTTTGGCAATGGCCCTTTGGACACATTTCAGTGCACTCATATCTCAATGAACTGAGTCAAAGAGGCCGACTTGTTTTTACTGACCACCTAAGGACAAAAGCATGTCAGGGTGATGAGAAAGGCTTACTTTGAAATTACAGTAAAGAGGATTGTATGGGGGAAAAAAATGGATGGCAATGAAATTTTACTGTTTTCAGGAAACAAAACATTAAAACGTTTAGACTATTATACCCAGATTGCTGGGGGAAAAAATTGGGTCTTCATTTGTACCCTTTAAAGAATAGCAAAAAAGGGCTTCCCTGGTGGCGCAGTGGTTGAGAGTCCGCCTGCTGACGCAGGGGACACGGGTTCGTGCCCTGGTCTGGGAAGATCCCACATGCCGCGGAGCGGCTGGGCCCGTGAGCCATGGCCGCTGAGCCTGTGCATCCGGAGCCTGTGCTCCACAACGGGAGAGGCCACAGCAGTGAGAGGCCCGTGAACTGCAAAAAAAAAATAGCAAAAAAAAAAAAAATTAAAAACAAACAAAACAACAAAAAAAGAATAGCAAAAGATACTGAGTTTCCTAGGAGAATTAACTGGAAGGGGAGGTGTGTCTGAGGAATTTCTCACAAAGGAACGAACAGCACACCCAGCCCTCCCTGCCAGCTGGACCAGCCTGCTTCCTCGGCTGGGAGACCAGGATCATCACCTCATCTCAGTGGCACTAGGAGATCCCCTACATACTCGATCCAACCAATAGCTTATGCTGAGAGTGGTGCCCTGAAAGGGCCCCTGTGGCATTGGGGAAGGGCTTGGGCTTTGATACTGGGGAGATAAACGTGTCTAAGCCAGGGCTTTGCAGTGTGCTTAAGGTTTACATGGGATTTCTTGGAAAGATAGTAGAAGGGATGACAGAAGGTATCTGTGCTCTGCTGCTGCCTCTTTTTCTAGGGTCTTATTCTAGCTCTCTCCTACCGCTTCCCACCATGACAGAAAACATGGAGTGCACACAGGGGCTTGCTTCTCTTTTCTTGTGTACACAGAGATACTGTACACAGATCTGGTGTCTCTGCGTGTGCAATGTGAGGGCTTCAGGACTTCTCAGATTGAAAGTGGATGAAGCACAACAAAGTCCTACTGTATAGCATAGGGAACTATATTCAGTATCCTATGCTAAACCATAATGGAAAAGAATATTAAAAAAAGAGTGTGTATATATGTACAACTGGATCACTTTGCCGTACAGCAGAAATTAACACAACATTGTAAATCAACTATACTTCAATTAAAAAAGAAAAAAAAAAGGAAGTGGATGAAGCTCTTCAGTACAATTGCACATACATCCTCAGACTGACATCTTTTGTCATTCTCTAGATCTAAAACATAAACTATATGTGGTCTTACACTCCCTTTTTCCTACATGAACACATTGCCCATGCACTTCCTGAGTCACATAGCTCTGTAGACGAAAGCAGGTGGAAAATATGGGGACAAGAACTTGAAAGTAACATGAGCTAGAGAACACTCTGGGAGAGCTAATAAAAAGTATACTTTTTCCTTTCTTCTCTTTTCTTTTTAACCATGTCTAGGAGTACCAAGGGCTGGAGTAGAGATTTCTTTTACCCTAGGCACACACTAGACAACATTTCCCAATCTCCCTTGGAGTTAGGTGACATGACTGCATCTGGCCAGTGGAATGCAGGCAAAAGTGATCACTACTCTTCGCCCCTTACCCTCCTGTGCTCAGTCCTTTCTCTTCACTTAGTACTGTTGGATATTGACACTCAGGGAGACCTTGGAAGCTCTGCACTGAAAATGTTGGATTCTCTTTCAGCCTGAATCTCTGAGAGACTGTGTACATCACTGTTATGGACTGAATTGTGGCCTCTCCCCTCAAAAAGAAATTTTATATTTTGAAGGCTTAACTCTTAGTGTGACTTTATTTGGACGTAGGTCCTTTAAGGAGGGAATTAAGGTTAAATGAAGTCATATGGGTAGGGCTCTAATTCAATAGGACTGGTCCTCATAAGAAGAGGAAGAGCAGAGCTCGTGCTTTCTCTTTTTGTGCACACACAGAGAAAAGGCCATGCGAGGACAGAGCCAGAAGGCGGCCATCTGCAAACCAGAGAGATCACACCAGAAACCAGCCCTGGGGACATGTTGATCTTGTACTTCCAGCCTCCAGAACTATGAGACAATAAATTTCTGTTGTTTAAGCCACTCAGTCTGTGGTGTTTTGTTATGGTGGCCTGAGCTGATAAATCCAACATAGATCCCACTCCCATCCCCACCCCTGTTGCATATTGGATTTTGCATGATGAAAAATAAACCTCTTTTTTTTTGTTAATCCACTGAGATTTCAGGCTTTATCTCTGAAAACAGCTGGTGGGTTTTTTTTCTAATGCAAAGACCAAGCAGAGCTAATCAAGTTTGTGATATCCCTTTTCTCAAAGTGTATAGGTTGGAATTTATGCAAACTTTACCTCAGTGCAAAAGGTTCCTTGGGGTCAACTCCACAGATGATTTTTTAAACAAAGAAAGAAAAGCTAACACCTCTTTATTTAGTTTTGTTTTGCTTTGTTTACAGTGTACAACATGATGATTTAATATACATACACATTGTGAAACGATTACCACAGTCAAGTTAATTAACACATCTGTTATGTCACAGTTACCTTTTTAGTTGTTCTTGTGTTGGTGATGGGAGAAATCCCAAGAAACTTCCATCTTATGAATGAAAATGTGTACCATTTTGTCAACATCTCCCCATTTTCCCGACACCTGACAACCACCATTCTACTCTCTAGTTCTATGGGTTTGACTTTTTTAGATTCATGTAAGTAAGATCATACAGTACTTGTTTTTCTATGTCTGGCTTATTTCACTTAGTATAATGTCCTCCAGCTTTATCCATTTTATCACAAATGGCAGGATTTCCTTCTTTTTAAGGTTAAATAACATTTTGTGTGTGTGTGTGTGTGTGTGTGTGTGTGTGTGTGTGTGTATGTACATACATATACCACATTTTCTTCATTTAGTTGTTGATAGAAACTCAAGTCGTTTCCATATCTTAGCTATTGTGAATAATGCTGCAATGAACATGGAAGGACAGATATTTCTTTGAGAAATTGATCTCACTTCCTCTGGATATATACCCAGAGGTGGGATTGGTAGATAATGTGGTAGTTCTATTTTTAATTTTATGAGGAACCTCTATACTATTTTCCACAATGACTATACCAATTACAGTCCCACCAACAGTGCACAAGGGTTCCCTTTTCTCCACACCCTTGCCAGTACTTGTGATCTCTTCCTTTTTTTGTTAATAGCCATTCTAACAAGTGTGAGATGGTGATATTGTGGTTTTGACTTGTATTTCCCTAGTGACTAATGATGCTGAGTGCCTTTTGATATACTTGTTGGCTATTTGTAAGTCTTCTTTGGAAAAGGGTCTATTCAAGTCCTTTGCCTAATCTTTAATTGGGTTTTTTTTTCTATTGAGTTGTATGAGTTTCTTATATACTTTTGGATATTAACACCTTATCAAATACATGGTTTGCAGATATTTTCTCCCATTCCATAGGTTGCCGTTTCACTGTGTTGATTGTTTCCTTTACTATATATAAGCTTTTTTTTTTTTTTTCCAATATGCGGGCCTCTCACTGTTGTGGCCTCTCCTGTCGCGGAGCACAGGCTCCAGACGCGCAGGCTCAGCGGCCATGGCTCACGGGCCCAGCCGCTCCGCGGCATGTGGGATCTTCCCGGACCGGGGCACGAACCCGCGTCCCCTGCATCGGCAGGCGGACTCTCAACCACTGCGCCACCAGGGAAGCCCTATATATAAGCTTTGATATAGCTTCTTTGCTATAGTCCGATGTAGTTCCACTTGTTTATTTTTGCTTTTATTGCCTGTGCTGTTGGTGTCATGTCCAAAATCATCATTGCCAAGGTCAATGTCAAGGAGGTTTTCTCTATTTATTTTAATAGGAGTTTTACAGTTCCAGTTCTTCATTTAAGTCTTTAATCCATTTTGTGTGTATGTGTGTATAGTGTAAGATAAAGGTCCAGTTTCTTTTCTTTTTTTTCTTTTCTTTTTTTTTTGTATGTGGCTATCCAGTTGTCCCAATACCATTTGTTGAAGATATTACCCTGTCTCCACTGTGTATTCCTCATGCCCTTGCCAAATATTAGTTGGCCATATATGTGAGGGTTTATTTCTGGGCTTTCTATTCTGTTCCATTGGTCTGTGTGTCTGTTTTTATGCCAGTATTCGTACCGTTTTCACTACTATAGTTTTGTAATATAATATGAAATCAGGAAGTCAAGAGACAAAGAAAGTCACTGCATAATGATAAAGGGGTCAGTTCATCAAGAGGATGTAAAAATAGTAAATGTATATGCACTCGACAACGGAGCACCTAAATATAAACAGCAAATATTAACAGAACTGTAGGGAGACACAGATAGCGGTAAAGGGCTTCGGTACCACACTTTCGACAATGGGTAGGTCATCCAGACAAAAAAACCAATATGGAAATATTGGTATTGAATAACAATATATACCAAATAGCCCTAAGAGGCATATATAGAGATTCCATTCAATGGTAGCAAAATATACATTTTTCTCAAGTGCACATGGAACCTTCTCCAGGACAGATCATCTGATAGGTCACAAAACAAGTCTTATCAAATCTAAGAAGATTGAAATCATATCAAGTATCTTTTACCACCATAATGGTATGAAAGTAGAAATCAATAGCAGGAAGAAAATTGGAAAATTTAAACATATGTGGAAATTAAACAACACACTTCTGAACAACTGTTTTAAAGGCCTAATGTTAGCTTGGCTTACTCTGAAGAGGCTTCCAGCACAGGGCTGGATTAGGCACAGATGTAAATGAAGAACCAAAAGGTGGAGCTAAGGTATTTAAAAAGTTCACACATGTTTGTAACATTCTTCAGAGGCTGTCTGTACAAGTTGGAGCCTCACCTCAACATTTATAAATAAAAAGCATGTTTTAAGTGTAAACAAAGAACTTTGTAATTAAAATGCTACCATTCTTTTTTTTTTGCCATGCTACATGGACTGTGGGATCTTCGTTCCCCGACCAGGGATCGAGCCTGCACCTGCTGCAGTGGACGTACAGAGTCTTAACCACTGGACTTCCAGGGAGGTCCCAAAATGATACCATTCTTAACTCATGTTTTGAGGGTAATGGAGCAAGGATCAGGGTAGAATATATAAATTCGAAAATAAATCTAATTTTCAACCACAGAAAAATAAAAGCTCAATCTGACTAGTGTACACAGAAAATAAGCCATCTTCTAAGTATACCCGTGACTGTAAAGGAGCTGAAGTATGGGGAAAGGGAGAGGAGCTGTCTATAATAAACTCCATGCAACTTCACAAAACTTTTAGGTTTATCCGAAGGGAGTATTAGTTTTAAAAGCCTGAGAAACAAGAGCTTAAGGTATTCTGTTAAGCTCTTCATTAATGCTAAAGGCATTAATGAACTGTGTAGGCTTGGATAAGTCCCCTAACCCACCTGAGCTTCAGTTTGCTCATCTGTTAAGTGAAGATATATTGAAATAATTATGTGTAAGATATGTGTATGTGTGCTTATGAGCAAGAACATATATTTGCAAATGTCAGGGTTTCTCAGTTGTGGTATAAATGTGATAAAACAAAGAAAATAAAATATTTTGTTTTCGTGACAACTAGCCCATCTCATCAGGTCATTCAGGTCTTAGGACAATTTCGGCTCCAGCTTCCAAAGCCTAGATCTTATGTCTCAAAAATAACAGTACTTAACTAGAAACACTTTTTGTATTCACCTTGTAATTATAAAAAAAAAAAAAAAAAAAAGAATCAGCTCATAAGATTAACTATAGTTGACAGCCATGTCCCTTGAAAGGCCACATTTTCTGAACATTAATTTTATCTCCTGGAGGAGTAAGACACAACACATGTATCTAGTCCTCCCAACCTAAAGCCTCCACCACCACAGTGAAATCAAATCATACCTAAGAAGGGCAGTCATTCTAAAGTCATTACAGTTCAACAGGAGCAAAGGGAAGACTTAATCAGAAAATTTGATTCCTGAGACATAATAAAGTCTGTTAATTTAGGAATGAGAAGTGACACTGTGAGGGACATTCAGCGTCATCACCCTCGAGAAGCATGTCAGAAAAATCCAGAACATTATTCTCTGGGTGGTACAGATTTGGAAGGGGGCATCTACTTCAGCTCTCCTTTCCCTCCCTGGGACACTGATACTACCTAGCATATAACTCAATTCAAACCAGGAACAAAGTCTGGAATTTCATCTAACACTTCTAAAGGATTGAAAAGTCTGAATAAAAATGAAATATTGGTGGCAGTAGAGGAGGGTGATGGGGCATTTCTTGGGCAGGAAGTATTTATGTAGAGATAAACCAAGCAGTCACACTTTCTCAACTCCTGTATCGCCTCTGTCTTCACGTGGCCTTCTCTCTTATGTCTCTGTGCCCTTCCCTTGCTTTTTAAGGACACCTGTCTTGGATTTAGGATTAAAATCCAGGTAACCTCGCCTCCAACGGAAGCTCGAGCATCCTTCAGAAACGACCCTGGCCAGTGTCACCGCAGAGCAGAGGTGGTGTTATCAGGGCTAATGTGAAATCTCTTCCCGTGGCTCCAATCCCCTGGCTCGGCAGCACCAGCTCGGACAGACTGAGGTCTCTGTGGCTTTGGTGACACTGCTTAAGCATTCCCACCATATCCCAGCTCTGCTGTCAGCCTGTCGCCCACTGCAACCCCTCTCACCTGACCTCGGGGCTTGACGAGGGGGCCAGTGCCCCCGAGGCCAGGGGCTTTTGCTCAGGAGAGAGGTCAGGCTTCTTGGGGGCTTTGAGCCCTACGGGGGTTCACCTGACCTGGGACCAGGTGTCGCCCAGAGATGCGTCTCATCCTGTGCCTCAGGAAGGGCTAGGGAACAATTTTGTTATTGTACTAACTTTACTCACTTAACTCACTTGAGAAACTAAGCAATTTTTATTTTCTGTTTAGAATGATGTATGTGTAGGAGAGTGAGCCGTCATGCTCCCAAAGTGCCTTGTTTTCTCTGATATAAATATATTTGTAAGGACCAGGTCCAGTGGATTCTTGGGTGTGTTTGCCACATGAAGACTTTAGGGACCGGGCTTGTTGTGTAGTGGGGTTACAGTCTGAAAATGAGTCTCCTCCCCCTGAAGACGGAAAAGGAGCTTGAGGTGGAGCTCTGAGCAGTGGACTTAAGCCAAACCCCTGAAATGCCCTCTCCTCTTCACCGTACTCCTCTCAGGTCCTTAGAAGCATGTCCAGTTTTTCAAAGCCCCGTGCCTCCAAGCCTGGTCTCACTTGAGTCCCTGCCAGGCTCGTGTGTATACCACATTAACACCCCAGTGACCTGAAGATTCTATGTAATTGTTTTATGTATACATGCGAATACATAAATGCCAACATTTGACATAGTTTGATAAAGTCTTTGTAACCACGCAAAAAAAAAAAAAAAAAAATCCAGGGCGATTTCACCTCAAGATTCTTTTTTACTTCCTAATTACATCTACAAAGACTCTATTTTTAAATAAGGTCACATTCTGATGTTCAGGGTGCACATACATTTTGGGAGGATACTTTATTCCACGACACTGCCTTCCTTTTTATAATTTATATTTGTTTAATGATAAGCAAGGTTTATTTAGTGACAAGAACACCTATGGTTAACTGCTGAGTTTCTGATTAGAAAAGAAAGTATGGTCCTCAGCAGCCAACAGAAAATGCGGGCCATAGAAATCCTACCTCGTTCTCCATGTTAAAGAGAAAAAAAAATCAAGATATGGAGACATGAAATATGCTTTGTGGGTCTATGTTTTTCTGTAGCTTCTCTATCTTTTAATCTTTTACTTTGAGCTTTTTTAAAATTTTAGCATAAATGAATGTTTTATTGCCTTTGATTTACCATTATTATTAGATTTTATTTTTTAAAAAACGTGTGTGTGTGTGTGTATAAGTCTTTTTCCTAAGGAGGAAAAATACAGACATTTAAAAATTAGGTCATAGCGCTTCCCTGGTGGCGCAGTTGAGAGTCCACCTGCCGATGCAGGGGACACGGATTCGTGCCCCGGTCTGGGAAGATCCCACATGCCGCGGAGCGGCTGGGCCCGTGGGCCGTGGCCGCTGAGCCTGCGCGTCCGGAGCCTGTGCTCCGCAACGGGAGAGGCCACAACAGTGAGAGGCCCGCGTACCGCAAAATAAATAAATAAATAAATAAATAAAATAAAAATTAGGTCATAATTAGGGGCATAAATTAGGAATAAGGAATTTGGGATTAACAGATATACACTCCTATATATTAAATAGATAAACAAGTACCTACTGTATAGCACAGAGAACTATATTCAATATCTTGTAATAACCTATAATGAAAAAGAATCTGAAAAAGAATAGATATATATGCATATGTATAATTGAATACTTTGCTGTACACCAGAGACATTGTAAACCAACTATATTTCAATTTAAAAAAAGGAATAAGAGAGAGAGAAAAAAATTAGGTCAACAGAACTGACTTTATTAAATGCCTGCTGTGTGTCCAGGTACAAAGGTAAGGAATAAAGAACAATGATGAGTAAAGGCTGTCCCTGCTCTCAGGGTGCTCATAGGCTACAAAGGAGCCTGCAACCTTGCAGCAAAACAAACACAAACCTTCAGAGGTCATCTTCACCACCTGTGAAGGCTCTGGGAGGTGACTGGAATTTTGTAGGAGAAAATGCAAGATCGTTGCTGCTGCATCTGTGGGTCACCATGACTTCCCAGCACACTGAGAGACAAGGGTCCTCTCTCAAAGCAGACTCTGGCCACAAAGAGCCTCTGTCCCTCCTTCTCTGCTCTAAACTTTCCTCAAAATAAACTTGTCTCCTTTGTGAATTTGCACTTTTGAAAAGTCTCCCCAACTTGGGGACATGTCTATTTGTAAGAAGTAAGATTTTTATAATTTTGTATATATTCTTTCCTTTTTGTTACCCTGTCATTAAATAAAGCTTCTGTCTTTCTTGGCCGTTCCAAGTCAGTGTTTAGCCTGCATGCAAATGCTTCGTTGTGTTAGATTCTTCCCACAAACCACACTGCTCATTTCTCCTGCATATCGGATCTTCTGTGATTCTTCACATAAATGGACGATGCAGAACTGAAAGCAGCTCTCTCTCTCAGCAGGACTTGGCTGGCCCAATTTTCCTTCTTGCTTTGCTGAGCTGAATCCCAGTGTGTCAAATCTCAGATGCATTTTTCTTTCCTGCCTATGCCTTTAATTGCAGATTACTCCTGCTATGATTTTCCATTTAATTTCTTAAGCTTCTTAATTTCATAATGTATTTTTGTGCATCGTTTGGGTAAGGAGATATCATGGAAAGGAAGTGAGAAGGGAATGAACTTTAGTACCCTGGATCAGCTGTGTTTCTTTACCCTTACGCATTTGTTTTTGTGCCTTCCAAACACTGTATGTCTGGAAGCCCCGGACAACAAGCCAGGGCTTGGGCACTTATATTGCTGAATTATACTTCTATGAATTTGGTGCTGGAGCAAGTTTTATGGTAAAGAATTAAAAGTACTCATGTAACTTAAAAAAAATGTTTACATTTATAGCTGAGGATCACTGAGGGTGCCTCTCATGAATCCTGTACCCATTGCTGACCTTCCTCAAAGGACTGAGGTTCATTGAGACCAAGTTTCCAACAGACCCCTATTTTCCTCCACACAAAACTACATATTTCCCCCAAGATAAGACCGAGAATTGTACTCTTTCATGAGTTAATTCGCAATTTACTTTCAGAAATGTATAAGGAGAGGGGGGAATTATAACTGCAAAACTTACCTCTTTGTACAGACTTACAAAGGTCCCAGATCTCCACAGACGATGAGAACTTGAGCACGTGTACAACCAAAATAAAAAAGCCAAACTGGGTTCATCAACCATCATGAGTGGTAGGTGGGGTGATATTCTCCATTGTATTCCCTTTTGCCCTTTAACATATGAGCCATTTTGGCTGTAGGAGGCAAAAGCTCTGTCTGCCAGGTCCATCCTATTTGTATAGTCAGAACAGGTGAATGACAATGAGGTATGTGCTCTAGGGTTTATGTATCTGTCAAAAGGAGAGAAATTGTTATTTTAGAATCCAGACTTTGAAGCTAGACAAAGTCTACCGGGATTAAAACTGGAGTTTCAGTTTTAATCCCGGCCATTCCTATCTGTGTGATCTTCAGCAAGCTTCTGAAAATATTGAAGCTTTGGATTCCTCAGCTATGATGTAGAAATAATAATTTCACCAGCAAGATCCCTGCTGGGGGCAGTTGGCATGCTAGAAAGTGTAACTGCTTAAAATTCAACAGTAAGAAAACAACGCATGGGCCAAAGACCTTAATAGACACCTCACCAAAGAAGATATACAGACAGCATATAAGCATATGAGAAGATGTTCTACCTCATATGTTATCAGGGAAATGCAAATTAAAACAAGAAGAAGATATGACTACACACCTATTAGACACTGGAACCTTGACAACACCAAATGCTGGTGAGAAAGTGGAGTGACAGAACTCTCATTCATTGCCAGTGGGAATGAAAAATGGTACAGCGACTTTGGGAGACAGTTTGTCAGTTTCTTACAAAACTGAACATATTCTTTCCCTATGATCCAGCAATCACATTTCTTGGTATTAACTCAATGGAGCCGTAAATGTGTGTCCACACAAAAACCTGCAAATGGATGTTGATAGCAGCTTATTCATAATTGCCCAAACTTGGAAGCAACCAAGTTGTCCTTCAGTAGGTGAATGGATAAATAGACTATGGGATATCTCAACAAAGGAATACTATTCAGTGCTGAAAAGAAATGAGCTATCAAGCTGTGAAAAGACATGGAAAAAACTTAAGTGTATGTTGGTAAGTGAAAGAAATCACAATGAATAGACTACACATTGTATGATTCTGAATATATGGCCTTCTGGAAAAGGCAAACTATTTAGATAGTAGAAAGATCAGCTGTTTCCAGGGGTGAGGGCTGGATAGAAGGATGAATAGGCGGGGCCCAGAGGATTTTAGGGCAGTGAAGAGAGTCTGTATGATAATACAATTGTAGATACCTGTCATTACATATTTGTCCAAACCCATAGAATGTACAACACCAAGAGTGAACCCTAATGTACACTGTGGACTTTGGGTGATGATGATGTGTCAATGTAGGTTCATCAGCTGTAACAAATGTACTACTCTGGGGTGATGTTGATAATGGGGGGGAGGTCTATGCATGTGTGAGGACAGGGGGTATATGAGAAGTCTCTGTACCTCCCTCTTTATTTTGCTGTGAATATAAAACTGCTCTTTAAAAAAGTCTTTTTTTTTTTTTTTTTAAAGAGTAATTGAAGGGAGTTTAAAGAAGAGGCCATTTAGTGTGTGGACAGAGTTAAGGGAACCTACCAGGAGTAGTGAGGCACCCAGAGACTAACAGTGGTGAAAGCCATTACCACCCTAATGAAGGCAGGACAGTGGCAGCTCTTGGGAGAACACTGTAGAACATGTGAGTAGGAGAGACTGCCCAATAAAGAGCTGTTGTAGTGAGGGATGTGGCCACCTGCAGATCACTGCCTGCCAGGGTGGGGTGAAATACACACCCTGAAGGCTCTTTCCCATCACCTGGCCATGTGCTCCATTGGCAGCACTCAACAGAAAGCCAGAGAACAAAGGAGGACAGGGGATAGAGGTCAAAGAGATCAGGTTCCTGGACATAAATTTGGGTCAGAAAGGATGAAGAATGGATATGGAAGGGCAAATGGAGAACATTCAGCATCCCCCATCATTCGGTGCTTGTTGTTTGTCTAGAATGCCTTCTTTTGAGTTACCAGTACTCCTCATTCAGTGAACCTCTGATGAGGCTGGAATAGCAACCCTCTACACCCCATGACCAAGACCAATCAGAGAACTGAATTCTCTTGAGCTCCAGTAAATCAGTCAGACTCAACCTTGACATTTAATACAGAGTTTTTGGAAAAGGGAGTCTCTTTTTCATTTGGATTATGAACTTCAAGGGTGTAGACTTAGGCCAACCAACAATCAGCTTTCTAGCTGTGTAGAAAGACCTAGCCTGATGGTGAAGACAATGCAAACAGAGCACAGCAGGGTCCAGAAATGGGGAGAAAGAGAAAGATCCGTGTTGACTTTGTTGGAAGCCCTGTTTCTAATTATATCTCAAGACAGTTTCAGTTTTAAATATTCCAGTGATGTGACTCTTTCATTTCCTGTGCTGGAAGAGTTGAAAGGGCAAAACAAGGAACTGTGAAGCATCCAGAGATTAGCATCATCGGGGAGTCTGTTTTGTGCCAGAATCGGGGCCCAAAGGAAGGCTTTGGTACTACCAGATTCCAAGAGCTAGGGGTGCCCAGCAGGACCTGGGACCATGGAGAAGGAGCTGCCTGGAAAGTGCCGAGTCTGCCAGGTTCGAAGTGGAACCATGGCAGAGATGGGCACAAGAGCTGAAACCAAAGGGGAAATGTGACCCCTGTGGAGCTACTGCCTTAAGCACAGTGATAGGAAATTTCCTGACTTTTCTTCTCCTTCCACCCTTTGACGCGAGTGCCCTCTCCTGCCCCCATTAGCTGAACCTAACTGGTAACCATTTAATAAAGGGAGCCTGGGGCATCTGTGGGGGTCAGACTCTGCAATTCACAGCAGAGCAGGAGAGGGGGAGGGGGTGACTTTGAGAGCCAACAAACAAATGACCAGGGGTTGGGGTACATCAGTTCTCTTTTCCTCTTTCCTTTCAGGATGCATTGTAAACTTCGATAAAGCATGCACAGCTCGTTTGTGTTCTCCAAGCCCAGGGTATGGTGAACAAGTTATTTGCGGCTTAGAGACTTCAGTGAGTTACTATGTAAGACAAGCTATTTGGTCTGATATTTAAGTTCCTTTAAAGTATGGTCATAATTTATGGGCATGAAATAACATGGCAGGAAAATGTGAAGGTAGATGATAATCCAGTCACATTAGGTGACTTGCCCTGCTTCATCACTGTGTACTTTCCCATCCTTGCTAATGATAATCCCTCTGCCAGGCCCACCAACCTCTTCCCCATCTCTCTTTGATGAAAACTTAGCTTCGCATCACAAGTTAAGTGCCATTCTTTGAAGGAAACTTCATTTTCTCTTTCCCTTCTTAAACCTTTCTATCACTCTCATGGCACTTAACAAAACGAATCGTGTATTTTAGATCTTGAAATTTCTATCTTATTCTTTGATAATAGACTGTGAGTTCTCCAAGGGCAAAGAGTGTTTTCCCCAAGTTTGTATCTTCAGAGAAGGTTTGGATGACTCTTGTACCTGCTAAGTGCTTGCTAAATATATGTTGTAGTAGATGGACACCTGGAACACTTGTTGGATGGATCAGTATCCCTCCAGGTTGATACTGGAACCGTATCAGAAACCTAGGTTCCACTATTTTCTATGTCACATTAGGGTGACCTGCAGAATACCACTGCTCAGCTTTCTTATCTGCACAGTGAGATCAGATGACATGAATGCAGGGGTCCCTCCTGGCCCTTCCAATTCCCTCATTTCAGTCAGAAGGTAGATCATTAAATTTGTAAGCAGCAATTTTATAATTCTGTTCCAGAATTTTTACTTGAGGAAAGCTAACATTCCATGATCTCACTCCTTCTGGATTCTTTCTGAAGAGTTTCCATGGGGCTAAAATCTACCCACACTTTAAAAGTAAGTGGAAGTATCCCATGATCCTCACTCGACTTTCTCTTCTCTTACGCCTCTACCCTGGTGATTGCCCATTTTGCACCAAAACAAGAAATAAAGCATTTTGCACCATAACAAGAAATAAAGCAGTTTTGCACCATAACAAGAAATAAAGCAATAGAAGATTAGAAAATGTTACATTCTATAAAGGGATACTTACTCCTAATGCATCCACAAAGAACCAAGATTATAAATGCTAGTATGTCAATTATGATGGTAAAATATGCATCTATATAATACATGTGATAAGGTGGATGGTATTGGAGTGGCTTTGGCATATTTATTAAAATGTATTTTTTATGGAATTGATAAAAAACCAAAGTGTCCACTCTAAGCAGTCCCATGAAAATGGATAAATACAAAAGCAAGCATAAGAGTATTCGGCAGATGGGCTTCCCTGGTGGCGCAGTGGTTGAGAATCTGCCTGCCAATGCAGGGGACACGAGGCAAATCGTCTGCAGTTCATAATTTTAGCCCTTTATTATGCAAAGCTGCCAATTCAATTTTACAGTGCAAAGAAGTGTTTGGCCTGATTATCAAGTTATATTTACTGTTCTGTGGTTCTACTGAAAGATGCACTCTCTTGAAAGAGTCTGTTCAAATTACCTCTGAACACACTTTCAGATGCTCAGTGGCAAGCAGAAGTTGGCAGAGTAAAATGTATTAGTCTTAACTAGCATCAGCATGTGAGACTTTTAAAAAAAACTGGTAAATGATGATTCAGTTGCAGAGCCAGACAGATGATTTCCAAATCAACAAATTCAGAGAAAAAGTTGCTGATCCTAGTTGAATTGCCGCATGTTGCGGCTTCCTGTTACATGTGTCTTGCTGGAAAAAGATCTCTTGTAGAACTTTTCTCACCCATCCGAATAAAGTGTTTGTTATTTCGAATCCCTACCTGCTGAAAACTCAGGATCTCAGAGGACCTGTTGGAAAACCCAGACTCGAGAGGTTGGGAAGTTTGAGAAACTGGACGAGCACTAAACTCTGTGCTTTATTCCCCCTCTGGATTCTCCTGTCCCTCTTCCTTGAAACAGTTGTCTATACTTGCTAAATTCAGTTCCCCTTCTCCTTCTCCTCTCTCTGATCAATGTACTCTGTTCACGCTTTTGTTCCCATCTCTTCACCAAAACTGATTTTAGTCAGTGTCATCAATGACCCCCATGCTCTGGATACCAGTGTTCCAGTCTCAATCCTTATCTAACCTGATACAGCAACATGAAGCACGATTGGTTATTCCCTACTCCTTGAAGCATTTTCTTCACTTGTCTCCCAGGACTCTGCACTCCTAGTTTTCCTTCTCTTACTGGCTCCTCTTTTTCTAGACCCTTTGCTGGGTGTCTCCGACAAATTAAAGTATTTCCTAGCTCACTCCTTGAACCTCTTATCTGTCTGTCTATACTCACTGCCTTCATGAATCCATCTAGTCTTGTGTTACCACCCTGATGTATAACTTTCGTCTAGACCTCTCTCATGAGATATAGAATCAGTGATCCCGCTGACCGCTTGCTGCCTCTACTTGAATGTTCAAGAGCCATCTTGAAGTCAACATGTCTAGAACCAGACTTCTCTTCACTGCACTCCCACCAAACCTGCTTCTGCACAGCCTACCCTAACTCGGTTCATGGTGATACCATTCTTCCAGTCAGGACTGGGACCAAGGTGAAGCAAGTGAGTTGCTTAGGCACGAAATTTAAGACAGAGTATTAGGCAGGTGCCAACACTGCTTTTGCATGATTCTGAAAATGGGCCTCCTGAAATTTTATGTCCTCAATACCTCACTCGCCTCACCCTAGTCCCACCCTGCTTTCACCTGCTCAAGCCAAAAGGCTCAGCGTCATCCTTTATGCCTCTGTTTCTCTGACATCCGTGTCCCATCTGTGAGGAAATCCTGTTGGCTCTACCATCAGAAAGAGAGAATAATGCCCTAAGTCTACACTTCAAGGGAAAGGCTTGAGGAACAGGCAGCGATGATCTCTGGGGGTGAATGTTAGACAGCTCTCAACTGCTGGAAGGAATAGCTGGCCCCCAAGGTGTGCAATGGAACAGTGTGTCTGGGTTGCTGTGGGCTTGGACCTTGGCAGACGTAGGATTAGTGCCCCGGGTTTCCACACTAGAAGACTGTGTGCTGCCTCTAGGCCCTTTGGGGTCCTGAAAGGCTATAGATTTGCCGCTCACACATGTGCAGTTCTCTCCCCTGTTCTGACATTGGGGCGGTAGGCAGTCTCTCCCCTGCACAGCCTTTGGGCCAGAGCCTCCACCCTCCCTCCGCCTGGAGCCCTTTGAGGCAAGTGGGGGTGAAGGTGAGGTATCCACAAGTACTGGGGATTGCATGATAGGTGGTATGAGCCAGATTCCTTACCCACGAGTTTGAAATGAGGGGCTCCAGCACCAAGGCAACCCAGGTCCATCCCAGGACTCCCCTGCGAGTCCTGAGATCCCTAGAAGCTGAGCTTCCTCTGGGAAGAGTGGTCGTGGCTGCAGCTCCTCGGGACTGATTCCACCATTCTCTGAGCCCCTGCCCCCCACCATATTCAGTATATCCCATCCCATCCTCTTCCTGCCCCTCCTTCAGGACCTGCACTTACTCTGCCACACACCCAAAGTCACACAGCACACGCTGTGGGCTCCAACTGCGCCTTTTGCCTTCCTGACAAACCCCACACTCCATCCAGCTGGACCAGACCCTGGCCACAGCCCACGAGTATCCCCACCCCCTCAAAATCTAATTCTGACCCACTTTCCTCCAGGCATTTGTAAGATTTGCTTCTCCTTACCCTTGAAATTAGGCGTGGTTATGTGACTCATTCTAGGCAATGGATTACAGCTGGATATGATGTGTGCCATTTCTGGCCCACATTTGTCAGTTGAGATGTTCTAGAACCTTCTTCCCTTACTGCCACAATTGGAGATGCTCCAGATGGTAGAACTTCCATTAGCCTGAGCTCTAGAATAAGGATAATACAGAGCAAAGCCCCCAGACACACAATTTCCATATAGTATGATCTAGAAATAACCCTTGGTGCTTTAAAGCCACTGAGGTTTGAGGATTTGTTACCATAGCATAGCATAACCTGTCCAGATTAATATAACCAGGTTGGGCTTCCCTGGTGGTGTAGTGGTTGAGAGTCCGCCTGCCGATGCAGGGGACATGGGTTCGTGCCCCGGTCTGGGAAGATCCCACATGCCACGGAGCGGCTGGGCCCGTGAGGCGTGGCCGCTGAGCCTGTGCGTCCGGAGCCCGTGCTCCGCAACAGGAGAGGCCACAACAGTGAGAGGCCCACGTACCGCAAAAAATAAATAAATAAATAAATAATATAACCAGGTTGCCTCTTGCTTGAGGGCAATCTGATTAAATCACAAATTATATAAAATAGAATCAATAATAAAAAAAGCTCTCTAAACTCCTTGTGAAATATCCAAAGTTTGAGAAGCAAGCTTTCAGTTCCTTAGAGGGAAACACACACATGCACACACACACTCCTGAGAGGCCTCAGAAGCTTCATTCTAGATGTAGCAAATAGTCTGGTGGTTTTGCCTAGACAATTCTAATGATGTCTGTAGTTACAGCATGAGCAGTACCTATCTCTTCGCCAGGTATTGACCTTTGAGGATAAGCCAGAGTAAAGGGTAGTGTGTATAAAATGGGGGTATCCAAGCATTTGGTCTCATTAATGAAGAAATCGTTACAAATGTCAAAAATAATGGAGTAAATTTTTTTAATATATTTAAAGATTATGCTTCTCCTAAAGAGAGGAAATCAAAATTCTGAGATTATTTTTACAAAGGCAGGGAACTAATAGAAGCTAGATGCATTGTTTCTTTCTTTTAAAAAAAATTATGTTATTGAAGTATAGTTGATTTACATTGTGTTAATTTCTGCTATACAACAAAGTGATTCAGTTTTATATATATACATATTTATTATATACAACATATATATAATATTTATTTTATATATATATATACATTCTTTTCCATATTCTTTTCTATTATGGTTTATTAGAGGGTAGTGAATATAGTTCCCTGTGCTATATAGTAGCACCTTGTTGTTTATCCATCCTATATATACTAGTTTGCATCTGCTAACCCCAAACTCCCAATCCATCCTTCCCTTCCACCCCCTCCCACCTTGGCAACCACCAGTCTGTTCTCTATGTCTGTGAGTCCATTTCTGTTTTGTAGTTAAGTTCATTTGTGTCATATTATAGATTCCCCATATAAGTGATATCATATGGTATTTGTCTTTCTCTTTCTGACTTACTTCACTTAGTATGATAATCTCTGGGTCCATCCATGTTGCTGCAAATGGCATTACTTCATTCTTTCTTATTCCGTTGTTTCAGGGGCATTTTCTTCCCCTCAGCCAGCAGTGACATATTTAGGTACAAGTGAAAACCACTTTATTACAACTTTATTACTACTGTCTGTGTTAAGCGGGATAGACACTGAGGGCAGAACGACATCACTTGCCCTCCAGGTTGCAGCCTGTGTTTGATGCAGTCAGAACCCAGGGCCCATCTGTCCATGTGCCCCAATAACCTTCTCCCACACTCAAAAGGAATGACCTTCCAGACATATCATAAGTACTGTCTCCTCTGTAGAGCTGTCTTGATTTCTCCTAGCAAAATTAGTTGCTCAGTTTTCTTTATCCTGCTAATGATATTAGATACATAATTACAGCACTCATCAGGCTGTCTAATTCTTTATTTACATGTCTGTCTCCCTGACTAAACTGTGGTGTTTTCAAGGGCAAGAGCTCCATCTTAGTCATCTTCAAGACCTATAGTTGTCATTTGGTTGGTACACATTTGATAATGTGGGAGAAATTTGGGGACTGAACAGGGGTGGAAGGAAAGAGGAATGAATAAGTGGAAAATAAGGAAAGCAGGGAAAAAGTTGAAGTTTATGAGTTATTAAATTGAAGATTCCAAATTGTTCTTATACCTGAGAATATTAATTATGGTTTTAATATTCATGTCCTTGGATCTAATAATACCATTTCCAAAAATTTATCCTACAGAAACACTGAAACGTGCACAAAGTTATAGCAAAAAAAAACATGCGTGGCAAAATTATTTGCAGTCATGCAAAATTTGAAACAATGCAAATGGTTTTAATGGAGGATTAGGTAACTGTATTTAATGGAGAGTATGTAGTAGGTTAAAAAAAGGATTATTTTGAATAACTAAAAAATAAAGATTCTAAGATACTTATTCATTGAAAAAAGTTTAGGACCACATGTATACTATCATTCCATCTTTGCAAAACGAAACAAAAAAGAAATAAAAACAAAAGCCTTATATAGGACCACATGTATACTCTCATTCCATCTTTGCCAAACAAACAAAAAAGAATAAAAACAAAAGCTTTATGCATATATACATATGCACGCACACACACACACATCAGGACACTGTCCACTTTTGTGAACTAAAGGGGGAACTGTTAATATTTATATCTGAACCTGATATAATGACACAGGAGTATCTAGAAGAGACAGGGTGTATAAGCACCTTAATTTAAGGGACTTTATTTTCTTGATTATACATTTTTGTAAGTTTATTTAAATAGTAAACATACACTAGTAATCATAATAAAATTAATTTTTCCATACTTAAAAACTATCTGTGAGAAAAACATTGAGTTAATCCACTTGGATCTCAAGTCCGGTACCTCCAGTTCACTCAGAACTACCTCCCTTTGTTCCCATGCCCATAGGTTGATCTGTCTTCTTCAGAATGCTCCATGGTATTTCAAGTTCAGGTATCACCAGGACATTCTTTTCTCCTGTTCTTTTACTGTCAGAACACACTGTTAATTCTTCCTGATAGTCTGACCATTGCAAAGCTCCCAGCCTTGTCAATTTTATCTTTTATCATTCAAGTATCCAGAGCAGCAGACTTATGGTAGTATATAGTCTTTATTTTTGTCCTTTGGATTTTTCTGAAGATAAAGTATCTGTTTAAATGGTTGATGGGTGATCACCCATTTTGCTTGTTCCTGTTGCTAGTGAGGCCAAAGGGCCTTTGCTGAATTCCCACATCAGCTTGGTTGATCAGTCCTATATTTGGTATAAGTTGCAAGCCACACTCACATCATGCAGATCATGCTATTGGTCACACAAAGACTGAAAAATAAACTGTAGTGATAGGGATCAATACAAACTATTCCTCTAGCAAAACAGAACAACTCAAGGCATATGCACTATGAATACTGGGTCAGAGGTATTATCTTCATATTCAAAGGCTAGCATATAATTATTAAGAACAGACATGTAAAGAACATGAACAACTTGATGATAGAATTGGTTCACATTTATTATTACAAATCTTATTTGAAATCTGGAGAACAACTGAGTGTATAAAAACATGTCAGAAAGTAGGTGACAAAGAATATGAGAAAATTGTAGAATTTTTCCCCACTAAATTTAATAATGTTTTGTCCCAGATCCCTCACTTGCTTGGCTGAGTACTTTGGCTCTGCAAGGATATGGACTCAGGGAGATATTCTTTCTGGTATTATTTCAATCTGTGATGCAGCTGATCTGGGATTTGTGTGCTGTACTGGTCAGCGTGACTCCAGAAATGCTCATCAGAGCACAGACATATATTCTCTCTTTCAACAAATACCAATTGAACATGAAATCAGACTTCTCCTGGTAGTGAGGGTATAATTCAGAATAAGTCAAAGATTATGAAGTTTGCATTTAAGTTTATAAAAAGGAAAAGCCTTTGTGTGTAAAAATTGCCATGCTGATGATCAAACACATGAGATAATGTCATTGTGAAATCTGATTCAAAATCATCAGCTTCTTCAGTATTGTCCTGTGCCTCAGTTGGAACATGTTTAAAAGCTAACAAAGCAGAAGATGGCAGAATGAGAAACACCAGGAATCTGTCTCCCTACCTAGACAGCATGTGTACTGGCAGAATCTGTCTGATGTAACTATTTTGGAACTCTGGAGTCTATTGAAGACAACTTCCAGGAGAATACCTGGATAGTCAATTGCAGTTAATTACAGTTATCAGCACTTAGGACAGTAGCACCTACCCATCTCCACCACGTGGCAGGCAACAGCACACAGTACCTTGTACACAGCTGGTTGGAGGCAGGGTAGACAAAGAGGACCCTGTCTTCCAAATATCAAAGATCTGTACTCAGATCACTGATTGCTGCTTCTGATCCCGCAGTGTATACAAAGGGGTGAGCAGCCATTGATTTTGCACCCACTCCTTTGTTTCAAGCCCCTCCCTCTCTGTTGAAGTTACTTCCAAGGTATTTAAAGGGCTAATGCCATTTTATGCTTCCCTTCGTTTTCCCTCCACCCCCCCACCCCTGTTTTGGGAGCCAGACATTAAAGAAAAGGACATTCAAAAACACCTGCACATACTGGGAAAATTAGAAAGTGACCACACATGCCCAAGAAAAGGCTCAGAAAAGACTTTAAGTTCATACCTGATCCTCAGCACAGAGACTACCTAAACAATCAAAAAATAAAAACAATAAACAAAAACATAAAACAACAGACCCTGGAAGTGGGAGAATCTGATTTCCAGAGTTACCATGTTGTTAGAGTCAAATGGTCAGTTTTCAGCAAAAACATCACAAAGCATACAAAGAAACAGGAAAATGTGTCCCTTTCAATGAAAAAATAAACAGAAACTGTTGCTGAGATAGACCTGATGACAGATATACTAGACAAAGACTTTAAAATAACTGTCTTTAAAACACTCTAAGAACTAAAGGCAGATGTGGAGAAAGTAAAAACAAAAGAAACAAACAAAAAGCAAACAGACAAATGAAAAACAATGTATGAGATAAATATGCATCCTCCCGGCAGAAAAGTATGAAAGTCACGTAGCAGTCATGGTTACAGTGATTAAACAAAGAAACACATTCTTTGCTTTATGTCCCATTCTGTACAGTTGATTTAACAACTCTGCCCAGTGGTAAGATTCCTCATAATATTACCAGTCGTGATACTGTTATCGTGGTTAAATGGAAAGTTATAAAAGGGTTAAAAAAAAAATAAAAGTATGAGTAAAATGGGAATATCAAGGAAGAGATAGAAAATCTAAAATAAAACAAAAAGAAATTCTGGAACTGAAAAGCATGCTGACTGAAATGAAAAATTTACTAGAGATATTCAAAGGTAGATTTGAGCAGGCAGAAGAAGGAATCAATGAACTTGAAGCTAGGACAATGAAAATTATTAAGTCTGAGGAACAGGAAAAAAAAGATTGAAGAAAGGTAAACAGAGCCTAATATATGCATTGTGGGAGTTCCAGAGGAGAGGAGAGAGAAAAATGAAAACAGAGAATGTGTGAAGAAGTAATGCCTAAAAACTTCCCAAATTTGATGAAAAACATGAATATAAACATACAAGAAGATCAATGAACTCTAAGTAAGATGAACTCAGAGAGACCCACATGGAGACACATAATCATCAAACTTTTGAAAGATCAAGACAAAGAGCAAATCTTGAAAGCAGGAAGAGGGAAACAAATCATCACATGCATGGAATCCTCAATAAGCTTATCAGCAGATTTCTCATCAGAAATTTTGGAGACCAGAAGGCAGTGAGCCAATATAAAAGGAAAAAACCCTGTCAACCAAGACAGGTTTTTTTAACTGTCTATACCCAGCTAAACTGTCCTTCAAAAGCAAGGAAGAAATTAAGACACTCATAGATAAACAGAAGTTGAAGGAGTTCCTTACCACTTGATGTGCCCTGCAAGAAATGCTCAAGGGAGTACTGCAAGGTGAAATGAAAGGACACTAGACAGAAACTCAAAGTTGCATTGAGAAATAAAGATCTCAACATTAGTAAATACGTGGGTGATTATAAAAGCTTTATCATATAATTATATTATATATGTAATATAATAATATTCTAAAAACATTTTATAATAAAAATTTTATTATTGTAACATTGGTTTGTAACTGCACTGTTTGTTTTCTACATGATTTAAGAGATCTATACACTGAAAAAAAAAGTATTAGTCTGAAAGCTAGTATTATTGTAATTTTGCTTTGTAACACTTAGTAACTCAGAGCTGTAAAGAAAGAGTATGTTACTGAAATTAAACTGGTATAAATTCACATTATAGTGTTATAAGTTTAAGTGCTAAATGTAGTCTCCATGGTAATCCCAAGGAAAATACCTATAGAATACACATAAAAGAAAATGACAAAGGAACTTAAAAATATCACTATAAAAAATCAACTAAACATGAAAAAAGACAGTAATGCAGGAAATGAGGGCTTAAAAAGTAATAAGGCATATAGAAAACAAATACCAAAATGACAAAAGTAAGTCCATCCTTATTAGTAAATACTTTAAATGTAAATGAATTAAACTTTCCAATCAAAAGATAGAGATTTGCAGAGTGGATAAAAACACATGATCCCACTATATGCTGTATACAAAAGACTCATTTTAGATCCAAAAACATAAACAGATTGAAAGTAAAAGGGTAGAAAAAGATATTCCATGCAAACAGTAGCCAAAAGAGAGTGGGTGTGGCTATACTAATATCAGACAAAATAGACTTTAAGTCAAAAAAGATAATAAGAGACAAGCACATTACATATTATTAAAGGGTTCAATAGAGCAAGAAGGTATAATAATTATAAAAATTTACACACTGATGACAGACCATCAAAATATATAATGTAAAAACTGACAGAATTGAAAGGAGAAATAGTTCTATAATAATACCCCATTCAAACTGATGGACACTTCACTACCACACTCACAATAATGGATAGGACGATCAAACAGAGGGTAAATAAGGAATTAGAGGGTTTTAACAATACAGTAAACCAACGGCATCTAACAGACATATACAAGATACTCTATTCAACATAGCACACATTATTCTCAGATACACGTAGGACTTATTCCAGGATAGACTATATGTTAGGCCACAAGTTAAGTCTCAATTGATTTTAAAAGATTGCTGTCATACAAAATATCTTCTCTAACCACAATGGAATGGAGTTATAAATTTTTTAAAGTTAAAAGAAAAACTGGAATTTTCACAAAATTGTAGAAATTAAACAACACCCTCTTAACCAATGGATCAAAGCAGGAATCACAAGGAATATCATGAAATATAGACAATAAAAATGAACACACAAAATACCGAAACTTAGAGGATGCAGCAAAAGCAGAGGAAAAATTTATAGCAGTAAATGCTTACGTTAAAAAACAAGATCTCAAATCAACAACCTAAATTTACAACTTAAGGAGCTAGAAGAAGTGTAAACTAAACCCAAAGCTTGCAGAAAGAAGGAAATAATAAAGTTTAGAGCAGAGATAAATGAAATAGAGAACAATAAAATAGTAGTGAAAACCAATAAAACCTAAAGTTCGTCCTTTAAAGCAATCAATAAAATTGACAAATCTTTAGCTAGATGGACTAAGAAAAAAAGAGAGAAGATTCAAATTACTAAAATCAGAAATGAAAGTGGGGACATTACTCCAGATTCTACAGAAATAAAAAGGATTATAAGAGAGTACTATGAATAATTGTACACTAACAAATTGGATAGCCTAGATGAAATGGACAAATTCCTAGAAACACAAAATCTACAAAGACTAAATCATGAAGAAACAGGCCATCATCAACAAATCTACAAAAAATAATTACTGGAGAGGGTATGGAGGAAAGGGAATCCTCCTACACTGTTGGTGGGAATGTACATTGGTACAACCATTATGGAGAACAGTATAGAGGTTCATTAAAAAACTAAATATAGAACTACCCTATGATCCAGCAGTCTCACTCCTGGGCATATATCCAGAGAAAAACCTTAATTTGAAAAGATACATGCACCCCAATGTTCATTGCAGCACTATTTACAATAGTCAAGACATGGAAGCAACCTAAATGTCCATCAGCAGAGGAGTGAATAAAGAAGATGTGGTACATATACGCAATGGAATATTACTCAGCCATAAAAAAGAATGAAATAATGCCAATTGTACCAACGTGGATGGACCTAGAGATTATCATACTGAGTGAAGTAAGTCAGACAGAGAAAGACAAATATCATATGATATCACTTATATGTGGAATCTAAAAAAAATTGGTACAAATGAACTTATTTACAGAACAGAAATAGTCACAGATGTAGAAAACAAACATGGTTACTGGGGGAATGTAGGGGGAGAGATAAATGGGAGATTGGGATTGAGATATACACACTACTATATATAAAATAGATAACTAATAAGAACCTACTATATAGTACAGGGAACTCTGCTCAATACTCTGTAATGACCTATATGGGAAAAGAATCTAAAAAAAAGAGTATATGTATATGTATAACTGATTCACTTTGCTGTACACCTGAAACTAACACAAAATTGTAAATCAACTACTCCAATAAAAATTATTTTAAAAAATACAAATAAAATAAAAAATCTGTATAGACCTAAAACTAGTAAGGAAATTGAATCAGTAATCAAAAACCTCCCAACAAAGAAAAGCTCTGTACCCGATGACTTTGCTGGTAAAATCTACCAGTTAAAGAAGAACTAATACCAAGCCTTCTCAAACTTTTCCCAAAAATTGGGTAGGAGGAAGCACTTCCTAACTCATCCTATGAGGCAAGTATTACCCTGATACTAAAGCCAAAGACACTACAAGAAAAGAAAACTATAGATCAATACCCTTTATGAACATTGATGCAAAAATCCTCAACAAAATACTAGCAAACCAAATTCAGCAGCATTTTAAAAGGATTATTACATCATGACCAATTTGGATGATCCCTGAATACAAGGATGGTTCAACATATGGATATCAATCAATGTAATACACCACATTAACAGAATAAAGGAGAAACACCACATGATCATCTCAATTGATGCAGAAAAGGCATTTAACAAAATTCAATACCCTTTCATGACAAAAACACTAATAAGCTAGGAATAGAAGAAAATTACCTCAATATAATAAAAGCCATATATGGAAAACCCACAGTGAACATCATACTCTGGTGAAAGACTGAAAGAAAGCTTTTCCTATAGGAAGAGGAACAAGGCTAGGATGATCTCTTCTATTTGACACACTACTGGAAGTTCTAGACAGGTATGAAAAAGAAATAAAAGGCATCCAACTTGGAAAGTAAGAAGTAAAATTATCTCCGTTTACAGACGATATGATCGTATACATATGGGTTTGACCAAAAAGTTCATTTGGGTTCTTTGTAAGATGTTACAGAAGACCCAAACAAACTTTTTGGCCAACCCAATAGAAAACCCTAAAAATCTCACAAAAAAACTATTAATTAAAAGCTAATAAATGAATTCAGTAAAGTAGCAGGATACAGTCAACACATAAAAATCAGTTGCAGGGCTTCCCTGGTGGCGCAGTGGTTGCGAGTCCACCTGCCGATGCAGGGGACGCAGGTTCGTGCACATTTTTATATACTAACAATGAACAATCTGAAAAAGAAATTATAAACACAATTTCATTTATGATAGCATCAAAAAGAATAAAATACTTAGGAATGGGGCTTCCCTGGTGGCGCAGCGGTTGAGAGTCCGCCTGCCGATGCAGGGGATACGGGTTCGTGTCCCGGTCCGGGAAGATACCACATGCTGC
>NW_020175078.1:1894983-1912649 GCF_003031525.2 Neophocaena asiaeorientalis asiaeorientalis
AAAAAAAAAAAATACTTAGGAATAAGCGTAAGGAAATGAAAGACTCATATAATAAAAACTATAAAACATTGCTGAATGAAATTAAAGAAGACATAAATAAATGGAAGCACATCCCATGTTCATCAACTAGCAGACTTAATATTGTTAAAATGTCAGTACTATCCAAAGCAATCTACAGAATCATTGTAAACCCTTTCAGAATCCAAATGACTTTTTTTTTTTGCAGAAATAGAAAAAATGATCCTAAAATTAATATGGAATATTAGTGGACCTTGAATAGCCAAAACAATTTTGAACAGAACAAAACTGGAAGACTCACACTTCCTAATTTCAACAATTAGTACAAAGCTACAGTAATCAAAAGAGTGTGGTACTGGCACAAAGGCAGACATGTAGACCGATGAGATAGAGCAGAGAGCCCAGAAATAAACCCTCACATATATGGTCAAATAATTTTTGACAAGGGTGTGAAGAGCTTGAGGTCCCCATTCAGTGGGAAAGGACACTGTTTTCAACAAATAGTGCTGGAAAAGCTGAATATCCCCATGCAAAAGAATGAAGTTTGATTTTTACCTAACATTATATACAAAAATTAAGTCAAAATAGATTAAAAACATAAATGTAAAACCTAAACAATACAATTCTTTGAAGAAAACATAGGAGAAAAGATTTATAACATTTGATTTGGCAATTTCTTGGATATGACACCAAAGGCAAATAACAAAAGAAAATATAGACAAATTGGACTCCATGAAAATTTAAAAACTTTGTGCATCAAAATATGCTGTTAACAGAGTAGAAATACAAACCCTAGAATGGGAAAAAATATTTGCAAATCATATATCTGATAGGTGGTTAGTATCCAATACATAGAGAACTCCTAAAACTCAAAAACAAAAAATGAACAACCCAATTCAAAAATGGGCCAAGGATTTGAATAGACATTTCTCCAAAGAAGATATCCAAATGACCAATAAGCACATGACTCTCATGAAAAGATGCTCAACATCACTAATCATTAGGGAAATGCAAGTCAAAACTACAATGAGATACTACCTCACACCTATTAGGATGGCTACTATCAAAAAATCAGATAACAACAAGCATTGGTAAGGATGTAGAGAAATAGGAACGCTTGTACATTATTTGTAGAAATGTAAAATGGTACAGCCATTGTGGAAAACAGTATGGCAGTTCCTCAAATAATTAAAAATAGAATTACCATGTGATCCAGCTATTCTACTCCTAGATATATACCCCCCAAATTAAAAGCAGGGTCTCTAGGACATATCTGTACACCCATGTTCATAGCAGCCTTTTTCACAACAGCTAAAATGTGAAAGTAAAATAAGGATTCACTGATAAATGAATGAATAAGCAAAATGTTTACATATATAATGGAATATTCAGCCTTAAAAAGGAAATTCTTCAATATGCTATGCAATGGACGAACATAAAGGACATTATGTTAAGTGAAATAATCTGTTCACAGAAAGGCACATACTGTATGATTCCACTTAGAGTATTCAAAATCATGGAGACAAAGTGGAATGGTGGTTGCCAGGGGCTGGAGTTTGGGGGGATGTGGAGTTATTGTTTAATGGATACAGAGTTTAAGTTTTATGAGATGGAAAAGTATGGAGATAATATGGTGGTGATGGTTGCACAACATTATAAATGTGTCTAATATCACTGAACTATGCGCTTAAGAACGATTAAGAAAGTAAATTTTATGTTATATATATTTACCCCAATAATTTTTTAAAAAAAATAATGCACATTATGTTTTAAAGAGGACAAATAGAATAATATGACACGTTTCTAGCAACTTCAGATATTCAAAGGAGTAAATATTTCATATATATCTCAGTTTGCTTTATTATTTTTGAAACATTTATTATTTCCATTTTGATGAAAATATCTCCAAAATGCCTTAATAATTTATTCTTTGATCAGAGGAATTTGGATGTAATGAACATGAGTTAATCCTCTCTTTGTGACTAAGGATCATCACTGGCAATCATCAGTTTTGTGGGTGATGCTCGTGTTTTTTTTTTTTTTCTTGTTGCTTTTAAAAATCTTTATTGGAGTATAATTGCTTTACAATGTTGTGTTAGTTTCTGCTGTATAACAAAGTAAATCAGCTATATGTGTACATATATCTCTATATCTCCTCCCTCTTGAGTCTCCCTCCCACCCTCCCTCTCCCACCCCTCTAGGTGGTCACAAAGCACCGAACTGATCTCCCTGTGCTATGCGGCTGCTTCCCACTAGCTATCTGTTTTACATTTGGTAGCGTATATATGTCAATGCTACTCTTCATCAGAACTTTTTTTTTTTTAGATTCCATATATATGTGTTAGTATATGGTATTTGTTTTTCTCTTTCTGACTTACTTCACTCTGTATGACAGACTCTGGGTCCATCCACCTCACTGCAAATAACTCAATTTCGTTTCTTTTTATGGCTAATGTTCCATTGTATATATGTGCCACATCTTCAGGAATAATGCCTGCCTACCTCTGAACTTAATGACTGCAACTGTTTTATAGCTGTTGATTTTACTACCAGTATTGTCTCTTCCTTCACTCCCATTTTGTGTTTCAGTGTATCAAATTCTAAATGTTTTTGTTGCCAACTGAAAGATCAAAAGTTACCAAGATACCTATAAAGAGTAAATGCAGTGATATGTTTTTGCCAGAGCATGGATGGATAAACTTGCTGTATAGAAGCAGCTTTCAACCTGGAACATACCTCAGAATCATCTGGAGGGCTTGTTAAAATACAGGTTGCTGCTCCCCACCCCAAATTTTCTGATGCAGTAGGTCCAGAGTGGGACCTGGGGATTTGCATTTCTAATAATTTTCCAGCCGATTCTGCTGTTCTGGGAACCATACATGGAGAACTAATACTGCAGAGCAAAGCGGGTTGGGGACAGTTTGAAATATCAGTAAGAATTTGGGGTTTTAGGAAATAGTGGAAACGTCTAGAAGTCTGAAAGTAGAAAAAGGGGAATGAAACTTGAATCACAAAGGAGGAAAATAGAAATAAAAATAAAATTCAGGTATTTGCATAAAATGGTAGATTAGAGTTACAGGTTGGTTCACAAAGAGATTTTAGGAAGATACATTAAATACTTCCATCATTATAAACAGATGCTTCACCAGACAGCCTTGATCTCCAAAAAACATCTTATGGTGCCTCTGTAATAGGCTGGCCTGGATGCACCATTGGTTTGACCCCGTGCAGTATTCGTAATGTCTCTATATTCTAATTCGTTGAATGCTACTAAAGTGCTTTGCCAACAGAATTTATTCTCAGATACTGCACAGCACTGAAAAGAAAATCACTTTGCAAATCCAGTGATTTCATGGGCCACTAGGCTCTCTGCATTCTCTATTACCCAGTTTATCTTTTGTTCATTTAATTCAGTGTTGCATACCAACAACACTGAATTAGTTTGTTGGACAATTAGGTAAAATATTAAACTAAAGATGTACATATAAATATGTCAAGTAATCATTTTAAGAATACATATGTAAGGAGTAGCTGGAGAAGGCACTTGGTGAAGACATTTCCTCCTGCTTTCTCTAGCAGAGAAAGCCCCAACTTTGTGTAAGTAATACACCTTTTTCTAAAGTGTGCACAGTGAAATAACTTTCTATAATTAATGTTTAAAAATCACTTCCAAGGAAATTAGGTTTTGTAAACATCCTGGAAAATCAGGAAATTAAATTGGTGTTTGTTAGAACAAACATCGCAAATCAAATCCATTATTGCAAATGTTGGCTCAGGCCTGGTTTCTATTCTCTCTAAGACTCATCCTTCCTGAGCTGTGGCTGCATAAAGCCCTCCTGCAGTTCTACCACTGCCTGGACTTTCAACACTAATCCTGAAATGTTGCTGGGGAGATTTACATGGCTGCATGTCTGGAAGCTGTGTTTTGATCCTGTTTCCTTTGCCTCTGCTCTAAAGTCATAACTTAGTTTTGCTAGATGGATCTCAGTCTCATACTAAGTCTTATTTGCCTGTTCTCTAGACATTTAAGTTTGGTGACTAAGCTTCAGCTAGATCCCTGTTCCCAAGCTCTCTTTTGTTATCTGCTATCACCCATCTCAGGAAGGGGTAATGCAGTCCTAGATCCTGGACCTTTGGCTTGGAACCTTGTCTGTAATGACAGATGCCACTCATTCCGATTTGCTTGTACTTCCTGTAAGAATGAATTGTCTCATAAGCCACTCATCTGTTTGGATAGGCCAGCATTTCATTTGTAACCCTTTGTTGATATTTACTTACCAGGATTATTACCTGCTATCATGCTATTCTATTGGACATGATGCTTTGGTCTCTGTTTACATCTGTTATGGGATCCATTCACCCAGATCCAATGTAGTGATTGAGTCTTTTTTCCAAATCCTGGCCCTTCCTCACCTGAGCTATAGGACACTGAGTAACTAGATTTACCTGGTTTGTTCATTCTGAAAACACTGAGTGCTTATTGGATGCCTGGAACGATATTGGCCACTGGGAGGTGGACCTGAACAAGACCTAGTTTCCTTTTTGAAGAGCTCATTCTGGATGACAGAATAAATAAGCAAACAATTGAAATATGTTTTAACAGTAAGTTCTAAGAACCTTTCTCAATAAGGTATCATAGGTCAGACAATTGTCCTTCCATAAACATTCATTCTACTAATATTTGCTAAAAACCTATGCTATGCCAGTATTTTGTTAACACATTGGGACTGGAACCAGAGGTCCCTTCTGAGAATTGTGAGTCAGACCTAGACATTCACCCTGGCCTGGAGTGCCCAGACCTTTCACCTCCCAGAGACAAATACTATGCATCTTCTGGCCCTAAGAAGTCGATAGGAGCCCTTTATAACAGATAATCTGTGGACCTGACTCCTGCCCCCTCAATCTGCAGGTGATCTACCTTGAACCTGATGACTACAGGATGGGGAATTGTAAATTCAGTCACTCTGTTGACACATCTACTTTCTTCCCCCAAACCTCCGAATCGAGTGCCACCTTGTTTCATTTCACCCTTCTGGATTAGCTAGAGCTGGATATCTTGAAGGGATGAAAGTTTTCCGATCTGATTGCAGTGCTTGTTGGAACAGGTAGAAGGAGACCCTGGTGATAAACCTACTGTAACTTTCAAAAGTCAGCATTAACCTCTGAGTAGCAGGGGGCTGATGTGTTCCTAATGGAAATGCCCGCCAGGATGTCCCTACTACCTCCTAACTTCTTGAGGAAACAGCTGAGAAATCCCTGGAACTCCCTGACTGCCCAAGGGCTTCTAAAATATTCCTTACTCCGAGTGGTTAAGAATGGCCATGGCCTTTGGCTGATGGAATGATATTTGGGCCTGAGATGGATATATCAGGGATTTTAGGACATCCTAGGGAAAAGTGAGATTGCCCCGGTGCCTCTAACCCAAACTCTGGAGCAGATATTCACTCTCCCATGCCCTTTTGCTCCTCTCCCCCAATTCTAAAGCAGCCCTAGCCCACTGCAGCATAATTATGAAACAAGCCTCTAAATAACTTCCCTACCTATCAATGTCCTGAAGTTTCCTGAGGATTCTGAAGAGAGGAGACAGGTGTTTGGCATAGAGGAAGGCCAAGGTGAGGAGAGGGCTTAGGGGTGGTGTGATCAGTGTTGGGTACCCTGGAGACTTGCAGCAAATAGGACTAAAGCAATGAATGGCCCCAGACACAAAGGACAATCCAACGTAGTTACTTCAGCTGTGGAAATACAAGATCGGTTATTTAACTCCTTTCACATCAGTTTACTCATCTGTAAAACATATATCTTCTACCTCACAACACTCTTCACATAATCTAATAAGAAAAAGCATGTTAAACAACAGGTTCCTGGGACTTCTATGGAGTTCAGTGGTTAAGACTCCACACTTCCAATGCAGGGGGCACAGTTCGATCCCTGGTCGGGGAACTAAGATTCCACATGCCACGGAGGCGTGGCCAAAAAGTAAAACAAAACAAAACAAGATCCTACTGTATAGCACAGGGAAGTATATTCAGTATCTTGTGACAGATCATAATGGAAAAGAATATGAAAAAGAATATATATATATATATATGTATAACTGATTCACTTTGCTGTGCAGTAGAAATTAACACAACATTGTAAATCAACTATACTTCAATAAAATTTAAAAAAAGAAAAAGCATGTTAAAGTGCTGGAAATATTTGAAGGGGTTATGTAAATATAATATACTATAGGGTAGATTATAAATGATGCTTCTATCATTTCTCTCTTTCCTATCTGCATAGTCCCTGAGAAGCTTTTATGAACTTTCAGTTCATTATTTTTCCTCCCCCACTTATATATGAGCATGCATGTCTTAAATTTAAGTTTTGAAGTTAGTAAGGTGTTTCAAAAATCTAGCCATGTCCTTTATTTGCTTACAATATTTTGTCTGGAAAAGTTATTCTTAAAAAAAAAAGGTTCATAAGATTGTGATGTAGTCAAAGCCAACTCTAAACAAATGCTCACAAGCTAACAGAACAAGTAGGTCGTGCAATGTGGGTGACTTTCCTAGCGTACCATAATCGTTCCTTAAAGTTGTTATGAATTATTCCAGAAACCCATCTTAGAGACTTTTAAAAATGCAGATGATTGGCCTGAGAAACCATTTTGTCTCCAAAGGAACATTTGCAGGCTGTCCTGCAAATCTGTATTTGAGCTACTTTCACATTACGATCTTAGTGCATTCTTGACCAGATGCACTTGAACAGCTGCCACCCATGCCCGGTAAGTCCCTTTGTTTGAGAAAACAAAATATCTCATTTGTTTGCAGTTCCTTCCCGAAAGCACACAGGGGCAGTTTTCTACATTAGGAATTACTTCTGTGAGAGCAACATTTTCCCTGAAAGACCATAGCTCCTTATGCTATTTAGAAGCAAACAAAAAATATGCACAAACACTTTTTTTCAGGAGTCTCGTAATGTGCACCCAGAAGCGACAAGTTCCTTTTTCAGATGAAGATTTTTAAAGACACAGACGTAGAGAATGGACTTGAGGACACGGGGAGGGGGAAGGGTAAGCTGAGGTGAAGTGGGAGAGTGGCATGGGCATATATACACTACCAAACGTAAAATAGATAGCTAGTGGGAAGCAGCGCATAGCACAGGGAGATCAGCTCGGTGCTTTGTGACCGCCTAGAGGGGTGGGATAGGGAGGGTGGGAGGGAGGGAGACACAAGAGGGAGGGGATATGGGGATATATGTATATGTATAGCTGATTCACTTTGTTATACAGCAGAAACTAACACACCATTGTAAAGCAATAAAGATGTTAAAAAAAAGGGAAATAAAATAAAAATGTTCCTTAGTTTGCCATTATGTTCAAGCTGACATGGAAGGTTATAAATGAGAGAACCCCCTTGGAAATAATAATGCCTTCCATTTATATAACGGTTTATACTTTTCAAAGTGCTTTCAGACACATTATCTCATTTGATCCTCAAAGCAGCACAGAGAGGCAGGGAAAGTGGGTGTTTGTTACTTTGTTACTTTGTAGATAAATCTATTCACTCCACAAATACTATCTGAATATCTACTAAATCCATTGTATTGTAGTAAGTATTATAGAGGATAAAATAACATGTATTCCTAAAAGAGGAATCTATTTTGTAGATAGGACATACAAACACAAAGCTGAATAATATAAAAATGTACAATATGTTTCAAAAGATGACAAAAAGCAATATATGGTTAAAATATGAGAAGTATTTATGGTGCGCAAACTGTGTTTTGGAGGATATGGGGAGACTTTTTAAAGCAGGTGGCCCCTAGAATTATATATGCCTGGAAGGAGGCTTAGAATTTGTGGAATCTCCAAGAATGTTTACTCTTTGGCATCACAATTATATACTCATATAACCTTCGAAAATGTAAAGGTTTTGGCATCTAGATTCTCCTGATAGACCATGCTGGAACTGTTTCTATAGCACCCTGGGCAAAAGTGTTGGAACAGCTATAGTTTTTAGAAAAGTCTAGCTCAAATGAAGTTGCAGTCTCTATCTCTATAATTCCACCCCTTGCTGACTGAAGCAACATAACACAAATCTATTTTCTCTTCTTGTGGAAAGCCTTGAATACATCTGTAGACTGCTATCGGATCTGTCTTTAGTCTTTTCTTCTTTCCATTAAATCTTTTTAACTTCTTTAGGTACCACAATCATTATTATACTGCTGGACCCCTGTCTTATTTGTCCACATTATCTGTGACTGATATGCTATTGTAGGTATGCAGAGTTAAATAAGATTCTTACTTCCTGGCTCTAAACACTAGAGGGTTAAGTGTTTAGACTCTGTAGTTACGTTTCCAATACCCTTTCAGTATGTAAGTCAATATTGTTAGCTACAAACATTTCTCACACATAAGGGTAACTATCATGTGAAGGGTACTTAATTAATATGCCTGGAATGAGTTATGAACGTTTTCCTAAAGACCAAAGGCCACTTTCATTGCATGGCTTTTCCCCTGCCCCTTTTTTCTTTTCCTTCTTGTTCTTAAGCCATTCGTGATCTATGCACATCCACCTATACGATGCTTGCTGAAGGGGTGTTTTAAAAGTACCAAAGTTCCAATATAACAGTGGTCCTTAGTATTTTGTTTCTTATTGTTATTAACAGAAAATAAAAATTAATAGCTCATGTAAATTAATAAGCCAATACTGACCTCTGGTGTGTAGTGAAGAAATTGCTTACTGGATGAACTAGTGGACACTTGGGAAAAGCTTTGTGTTTTAATGTTTCTTCATCTTTGTCCAAGCAAAGAAGTTTGCTGAGTTATAATTACAAATGTGGAAACTGGGGAATGTAAAACTAACTAATTGAATGGAGAGAATTTCTCTGTGTTAGCCCCCTGTGGTAGGTAAGTAAAAAGAAAAAGAGAGAATTACTAACACTAGAACAGCCCCATTAGATGATGTTTTTGCCTGATTCAGTCAGTTTTTTTGTTTTTTTTGCGGTACGCGGGCCTCTCACTGTTGTGGCCTCTCCCGTTACGGAGCGCAGGCTCCGGTCGCGCAGGCTCAGCGGCCATGGCTCACGGGCCCAGCCACTCCGCGACACGCGGGATCCTCCCGGACCGGGGCACGAACCCGTGTCCCCCTCATCGGCAGGCGGACTCTCAACCACTGCACCACCAGGGAAGCCCACCTCAGTCAGTTTTTAAGCAACTGTAAACACAGTGAATTGAGAAATGATCTACTCTTCCCCACTTGACTCCATATAAGCTGGATTTTATTTTTAAGACCTGTCGTGAATTTGTCTACGTTCGTCCTCAGATGGTAGATGTGTATTCATTGCCTGCTATGCCCCCAAATACCTCTCCACTTGTTTCAGACACAAGGTCCCAAAGTCATCTTTTTCTAGTCTTATTTGCTCTTGTTCATTCTGTAATTTTCCAAAGCTATACCATATACCTGGGATACACCATGCAAGTTCAGGCTTCAATCGCCACCAGCAATTCTATTGCTGCCTTACTTTCTTCTATAGGAATGCTCACAAGATCTTAGAAACTCACATATTGGAGGAGTATAACTGGACTTGTAGCCAATGGACCAGATTCTGATTTAATACTGGCACTGCCACTGACTTGGTATGAGACCTTCTACAACTCAGTTCAACTCTTAGACTGCTAGACTTCTATTTCCTAATCTGTAACAGGGGGTGATTAGACTAGGATCACTAACATCCCTTGCGGTGCTTTAATTCTATAGTTCTATAAATCTGGACTCAGGAAACCAGCTTAGAACCTTGGGTTCTTTACTGCCTGCAGTGTTTCCTCACCCCTCTCTCCTCCCACCCTCTATTTGTTTAGATGTTTCTGCTGTATACTTCCTATGGTCACTAAACCATTATACTGATTACACTATCTTGTAACTTGCTTTTTTCTTTTTTTATTTATTTGTTTGGCTGTGCCGGGTCTTAGTTTCGGCACGCAGGATCTTCGTTGCTACGTGCGGATCTTTAGTTGCAACAAGCGGGATCTTTTAGTTGCAGTATGCGGGATCTTTTAGTTGCAGCATGCAGGCTCTTAGTTGCGGCATGCAGGCTCTTATTTGCAGCATGTGGGATCTAGTTGCCTGACCAGGGATGGAACCTCGGCCCCTTGCATTGGGAGTGCAAAGTCTTAACCGCTGGACCAACAGGGAAGTCCCCACTATCTTGTAACTTCTGTCTTTTTTCCTTCATTGGCTTAACATATGGCAGGCTGTTACTACGTATTGAGTGAATGAAAAAAGAATAAAGATATTATGCTCATCCTGCAAGTCTGTATCTGTCATGTATTCCTAGAAGCTTCTGGACCCTGGAAGCTGTGGAGTCAGATCAACCTTTTGTCCTGATTCTACAGACCAGATAATATGCAAGAATGTTGCCTCTTGAAAACTCTCAAAGGTGATAAACAGCTATAGTCCACACTAGAGGAAAATGGGAGGACACCAGATCGTTATTGGGAGCTAATTCACAGTGCATAATAGAATGAGAAGTTTCAGTTCCTAGAGTCAGGGAGACTAGGAAGACGTGGGTAAGAAGAAGCAATTAAGTCAAGGGGAAAGTGGAGTTAGTGAAATGGTTTGAAGTTGGAGATAATAATATGGGCCGAAGACCCAGTGAAAGTTTCTTGCTGTTGGGGCGGCGGCAGGAAATTTTTAAAACTAGGGATGAAATTTGATTTGACTGAATTTGTTTGCCTGTTCAACTCGCAATTTCCAACTTTCAGTAAACTCTTCGAAGCTCACAAATGCCTTGCCTGGACAGCTTTTTGTGGAAAACAATGAGGGGAATGAGTAGTACATCTGGGCCTGTGTTTCTCAACCTTTAGAATCACTTAGGGAACTTGGAAACTCTGGAGGCTGACATCATACTCCAGAACAATTACAGCAGAGTCTCTGGGGGTGGGGCCCAGCAATCAGCATGTCTTCAGAGATGCCTGGGTGAATCTAATGTGCAGTCAGTAATCAACCATGGGCCAGGGTATATAGGAGAGAGCTGGAAAGCATTAGAGCACAGCCTGCTTTGGAGTGAGTTGTTACGCAAGAATAGATTATGGCGAGTTATTAATGTAAACTCATTCAAGAAACGACTCAGCAACCGTGTATGCTCTGTTTTTTAATCAACTCTATCTTCCATTATTTGCAATAACTATTTTAATTTTGTAAACCATCACTCCTACCAATTCTATTGTTACTTTCCATAAATGACGTATCTTCCACTTTTTAGAGATAATTGGTGCCTCAAATGAAAAATTCCTCCATTTTTTGCCACCAAAGCTGTAAGTCTGGTTTTTTTCTGTATTCTTCTTTTACTAGTGCCTTTCCACCAATGTTTAACAATCCAAAGTCATCCCTGTCTTTAAAGCAAAGATTCAGAAACACAGGTGTGTGTGTGTGTGTGTGTGTGTGTGTGTGTGTGTGTGTGTGTGTGTGTGTGTTGAGGGAAGTAAAATGATCCTGCCAACAAAAGACCCCTCTGAACCAATATAGAAGAGTGGACAGTTTATTACTAAGTAAGCATTATCAGATTTACATGAATGCAAGGTAGCAGAAAAAGTGACTAAAAAGTCTGGACATATTTTCACATAATTTATTTAGCAAAGTAGAAGCAAAAATAACTTATTTAATTTCCTCAAAAGACAAAGGGCTACACCTGATGATAGTCTCCTTGTGAAAGTCTCCTGAGTTAATTTTGGAGGTGTGTATTTATAGTTCCAAGATGAGAATGTCACCAAACTTGCACTGTAAAATTTAGACATCTTATTGGGCATATTAAGATTTCAAGGAGCAGAGTGTGAAGAGATAGCCAGCTCCGCCTCAAAGTTTCATCATTTTAGCCCTATAATATGCACTGGGAAGTATATACATTGACGTTTCCTACCTTTGTCCAGTGAGAGAGCCTAGGAGCAATGACACTCAAGTGGAACATCTACCACTAGACCTCGGTGTCTAAACACTATTTTTCAATAAAAGGTGTCAGTGCTCATTTGAAAAATGATGATTCCTGGACTGGGTAGGGAAAATACAAGAAGAGCCTGGAACATCTCGTCGTCCCAGAAAATAAGGGAGTGCTAAAAATAATTAAATAAAAAATAAAAGAAAAAGATAGGTACTTGTTGAAAGAACACAGTGGACACCCCAAAGGGGCTCCTAAAGGCCAAAGCTCAAGCAGTTTGAGCAACAAAATAAATAGTGATATTATTGGATTTTGTTCCATAGCATAGAATATTTGTGAGTCTATACCCGTATAAATAATTGAATAAATAAATAAATGGAGGGGGGTAAGAGAGCTCTTGCTTAAGAAAAATTCTGAATAATAAATGTAGACAGAAAGGAGATGGATAATCCCCATTAGGCAGCCCCTACAATAATAGTCATTAGTGACAAGACCCACCAATGGATGCTCAAGTTAGCGGACAAAAGTTGGAGGTAAAAGGACATTTGCTCTGTCTCAAAATATCTCAAGAGATTTATTAGCTACAATGGGAAAGATAGTACCTTTAAACAGTCGACAAATCTAGCAGACACAGCCTTAGCCCTTGGCTAAGGTAAATGACATCAATAATAAGACATACCATCACCATCATAATCCCTGCTATGATGTACTGAGAACGGGACATCACTTTTGATTATTCTTGCGCGAAATGCATATCCTCAATCCAATCGTGAGGAAACATCAGACAAACCCAAATTGAGGGGCAGCCTACAAAATAACTAACTAATACTCTTCAAAGGTGGCAAGGTTCTAAAAGACAAAGAAAGATTAAGGAAATGTCATAGATTAGAGGAGACTAAGGAGACATGACAACTAAATGAAAGGTGGGATCCTGAATAGAATCCTGGAACGTGGAAAGGATGTTAGTAGAGAAACAGATGAAATTTGAGTAAGGTCTGCAGCTTAGTTAACAGTATTTTACCAATGCTGGTTTCCTAGTTTGGATGATTGTACTATGGTTATATAAGATAAAAACATTCAGGAAAGCTTGGTGTGGGGCATACAGAAACTCTGGGGTATACAGAAATTTTCACAACTTTTCTATAAGTCTAAACTTAGTTCAGAATTAAAGTTCAATTCCTCCTTCCCTCGTGAAAAGCTCCAGGGGTAAAGATAGTATGGTATTGGATAATAGGAAAATAACCAAAGGAACAGAACTAAGCAGAGATCAACGCATATATGGATATGTAATTTATAACCAAGTGGACACTGTAGAGCAGTGGAAAATGAAGGTATTTTATTTAAAAAATAGTTTTGGGTGAAATACTTAATCATATGTGGAGAAAAAAAAGAAAATTGACTGGTATCTCACATCATATGCAACAATTAATTTCAGGTGAATTCTAGATCTAAATATGAAAGGGAAATAGTATTTTAGAATGTAATATATGAGAATATCTTTGTGATTTTTATATAAATAAGATATCTAAAACCAAGCAAACAAGCAAATAAAAACAACAAAGAAAACACTGACCAGAAAGGCAAAGATATAATTTGGACCATATTAAAATTAAGAGGGAGGAGATATGGGGATATATGTATATGTATAGCTAATTCACTTTGTTATAAAGCAGAAACTAACACACCATTGCAAAGCAATTATACTCCAATAAAGATGTTAAAAAAAAATTAAGAGCCTCTTTAAAAAAAATATATGATTAGGTACCTGAAAAGTCAAGCCACATATTGGAAGAAGATATATGTAACACATATAACTGTAAAAGTCTCATATCCAGAATATATAAAGAATTCCTACAGATCAATCAAACACTTTTGACAATTGGGCAAAAGACTTTTAACAGGCACTGCACTGAAACAGGTAGCAAGTGGTCAATAAACTCAGGATATATGCTTGACCTAATGAGTAATCAGGAAATTGCAAATTAAAACCAAAACGAGCTTTTTCTCTTCCTCTTCCTCTTCCCCTTCCCCATGCCTTCCGTTTCCTTCTTTTTCTTTCCCTTCCCTTTTTCTTTCCCTTCCCTTCTTGCACAATTCAGTCCTAAAATCATTAAGTGGGACAGAATAAGGAATGCATGGTATCCACATATGAAGGATGTCTAGTGTGGGTTGAAGCTGGAGCTAGGTGAGGGCTTCAGTGCCTGTAGGTGACCCCATATGGGGTGTCAGAATCCAAACAGGGAAGGAGACCATCCAGATAGAAGTATTTTCTAGCATTTGTTTTTAAGTCCCAGGGGCTCGTGGGAGAAGAGCCCCATTCAGGGCAGTGGCACAGAGTGGAGCTTCAGAAAGAGAAACGGGAATAAAAAAGGTGTCCCTGTGGAAGAAGTTCAATGTGGGGTTTCAGGGTCCAAGCAGGGTGAGGAGGGCATCGGTATTGGAGGGCTGTACATGGTGCAGGCTACTGAAGCCAAGGAAAGGGAAAAGGAAGAGGTCCACGTAGAAGTGGAGGCAGGCCAGCTAGGGATGCCGGAACCGAAGCAAGATGAAAAGGGCATTGCCACCACAGTGTGGCATGCTGTGGAGTGTCAAAGCTGGAGCAGCATGGAACAGGCCCCCACATGAGTTTAGCTCAGGAAGGACGGGAAGAGTATTACAACACAACACTGCAGGAGGTAGTGACTGACAGCAGATCAGAGCCTGAGTAGGACAGTCAAGTGGTGTTGGAGTCACAGTGGTGTAAGAAGGGTGAGTGTATACAGGGACAGCTTAGTGTAGAATGCCAGGGCCTTGAATGAGGTCTGAGGGTTAGATAGTAGTGGGGTATTAATGACAATACAACCTATGCTATTTGTTGTGGATATGTAGGAGAAGTCTTTATTTTGTAAGAAGTATACCCCAAAGTATTTAGGGGCTATTGGGCTTCAGGTCAGCAACTTACTCTCAAATGGCTGAAGAAAAGATTTCTTTATATTTTACTTTCCACTTACTTTTGTCTAAGTTTGAAATTATTTCTGAATTAAAAAAATTTAAAGAGCTACCACTGGATAATGAAAAAGAGAGAGAGATACACACACAGAGACTATACCAAGTAGTGACAAGAATGCGGAGAAATTGGAACATTAACACATTGCTGATAGGGTAAATTAGTACAACATTTGGAAACCTATGCTGTATCTTCTAAAACTCCATATATGTGTACATTATGAACCAGTAAATTCATTCCTAAATATATACATAGGGAGGTATATACATTGCAAAGTTTCCTAAAGTTTGGATACTTGAAAGGAACCATCACATTCCACAGAACCTACTTATATAAGCTGTTCATTTAAATGCAGCAGATATAGTGTGGCAAGTGAAAGATAGTGCAGGCAAGCACTGAGGGTCTGAAGGACATCCCACAGGCAAGCTTTCCAGGGCTGTCTTTATTCACACACACAGACTGTACTCTATCACCAGTTTGAACCACCAAGATCTGAGCTAGGAATCCTGCTTTCTGGGGAACTCAAAGGAGAAACACTCAGCAAGCCGTTTATATGACCTTGTAATCAAGCTAGGTTGTTAAACCAATTAGACCAGTTATAAACCATCAGTAAAATCAAAACCAAATAAACAAAAATACCTGACCCTGCAGGTCACCAGAGGATGCTTATTGACTTTAAAATGCACATTATAAATCTCACTGCTGTTATCTTGGCTAAGAGTTGAAAATCCAGATATCCAGTTTCCCCCAGAGATAAAGACAGAGCTTTTCTGGTTCAGCTGTAAATCCATTCATATTTTCACATAAAAATAAAGGATTAGAATATTTAAAGCATCATATTCATAATAACCCAAAATTGAAAGCAGTACAAATATGCATTAGAAAGAAAAACAATAAATTGTTGGTTTGCACATGAAATACTATAGAACAATGAATAAATATGCATTACTGCTATGTAAAACAGCATAGATGGATATCAAAAATAATGTACTAAGTGAAGATATCTGAAAGAAAAAATATATGTAGATAGGTAGATAGATAGATAATTCTATTTATATAAATTTCAGTACCCAGGCAAAACGAATCTTTTGTGTGAGAAGTGAGGATAATAGTTGCCTTTGGGAAAGAGAGGACTAATAATTGATGATGAACATGAAACATGAAATAGTGTAAAAGTTGCCGGTTAACTGTTATTTCTTGACTTGACAGATAGTTAAATGGCTGTGTTCACTTTGTAAAAAATTATCAAGCTTAAAATTTGTCCTTATATGTACATATATGATATTTGAATAAAAGTAATTTTTAAAATGTTATATGTACACACACACATACATGTGCACACACATATACTCCAAAGCTATACCTGTTTTTAGGGTCATCTTACTTAGTACTGAGTTGGTAGTGACTCATTGTTCCTTTATTGTTATAGGATGTATTTCTTTATTATTCTACCTTTTAAAGTTTTCATCTATTACTTCTTTGAGTGCTTCTTTTCATTTTCCGTGTTCTATCCCTTGGTGACTCCTTTAGGTGGGTATATAATTTATGGATTTAATTTCCATGTCATTTAACTGTTCTTTAATATTTTTTAATCTTTTTATATATTTAAAATTTATTTTGGAATAATAGGTCACAGAGGTTGATCTTCTAGATTACTAATTGCATAAAAAGGCATAGTATACGCATGCATAGAATACTAGGTAGCTGCTTTTTAAAAAATTAAACAGGTGTTGGTCATACAGTATATAGGTGCTATAGTATAGGAATATCCTTTCACACATTTAAATGAAAAATAGTACAATTTATGTAGTGTGTTACTTTAATAAAAATTTCCATGTGTATGTGGTCTGAGTTTCTTGGCGTATTGTTAGAAATGTATAGTATTAGTTGAGTGATTTGGTTGCATGTAACAGAAGAGGTACTAATTCCGGCTTAAGAAATTAAGTCTTCCGATTTTTCTATATAACAAGACCCCTGGAAATGGCACATTTTCTGCAGCATTTCAACGTTATCAAACACCTAGCTTTTCTTTGTCTTTCTGCTTTGCTGTCCTTAGCATGTTTGCTTTTCATCCTATGTAATTTTTTTTTAACATCTTTATTGGAGTATAATTGCTTTACAATGGTGTGTTAGTTTCTGCTTTATAACAAAGTGAATCAGTTATACATACACATATGTTCCCATATCTCTTCCCTCTTGCGTGTCCCTGCCACCCACCCTCCCTATCCCACCCCTCCAGGCAGTCACAAAGCACCGAGCTGAACTGGAAGAGATTGAGAAGAACAGGTGTTAGCTCTTCTCTAAATGTTTGACAGAATTCGCCTGGGAAGCCATCTGGTCCTGGGCTTTTGTTTGGTGGAAGATTTTTAATCACAGTTTTAATTTCAGTGCTTGTGATTGGTCAGTTCTATTCTATTTAAGAATTTTCTATTTCTTCCTGATTCAGTCTTGGCAGGGTGTCGTTTCTAAGAATTTGTCCATTTCTTCCAGGTTGTCCATTTTATCGGCATAGAGTTGCTTGTAGTAATCTCTCATGATCTTTTGTATTTCTGCATTGTCAGTTGTTACTTCTCCCTTTTCATTTCTAATTCTATTGATTTGACTCTTCTCCCTTTTTTTCTTGATGAGTCTGGCTAATGGTTTATCAATTTTGTTTATCTTCTCAAAGAAACAGCTTTTAGTTTTATTGATCTTTGCTATCATTTCCTTCATTTCTTTTTCATTTATTTCTTATCTGATTTTTATGATT
>NW_020175078.1:1912997-1941125 GCF_003031525.2 Neophocaena asiaeorientalis asiaeorientalis
TGTTTCTTGCCTAGAGAAGTTCCTTTAGCCTTTGTTGTAAAGCTGGTTTGGTGGTGCTGAACTCTCTCAGCTTTTGCTTGTCTGTAGAGGTTTTAATTGCTCCATCAAATCTGAATGAGATCCTTGCTGGGTAGAGCAATCTTGGTTGCAGGTTTTTCTTCTTCATCCCTTTAAATATGTCCTGCCAGTACCTTCTGGCTTGCAGAGTTTCTGATGAAAGATGAGCTGTTAACCTTATGGGGATTCCCTTGTGATTTATTTGTTGTTTATCCCTTGCTGCTTTTAATATGTTTTGTTTGTATTTAATTTTTGACAGCTTGATTAATATGTGTCTTGGTGTGTTTCTCCTTGGATTTATCCTGTATGAATAAAGGAGCCGCTGACTCGGGAGCTCTGGCTCACTCAGGCTGTGGGGAGGAAGGGGCAAGGAGTGCGGGGCGGGCCTGCGGTGGCAGAGGATGGCATGATGTTGCACCAGCCTGAGGCCCGCCGTGCGTTCTCCTGGAGGAGTTGTCCCTGGATCCCGGGACCCTGGCAGTCGCGGGCTGCACAGGCTCCCCGGAAGCGGGGGTGTGGATAGTGACCTGTGCTCGCACACAGGCTTCTTGGTGGCGGCAGCAGCAGCCTTAGCGTCTCATGCCCGTCTCTGGGGTCTGTGCTTTTAGCCGCAGCTCGCGCCTGTCTCTGGAGCTCCTTTAAGCAGCGCTCTTAATCCCCTCTCCTCGCGCACCAGGAAACAAAGAGGGAAGAAAAAGTCTCTTGCCTCTTCGGCAGGTCCATACTTTTCCCCGGACTCCCTCCCGGCTAGCCGTGGCGCACTAACCCCCTGCAGGCTGTGTTCACGCCGCCAACCCCAGTCCTCTCCCGGCGCTCCGACCGAAGCCCAAGCCTCAACTCCCAGCCCCGCCCGCCGCGGCGGGTGAGCAGACAAGCCTCTCGGCCTGGTGAGTGCCGGTCGGCACTGATCCTCTGTGTGGGAATATCTCCGCTTTGCCCTCCACACCCCTGTTGCTGTGCTCCCCGCCACGGCCCTGAAGCTTACCCCTCTGCCACCCGCAGTCTCTGCCCGCAAAGGGGCTTCCTAGCGTGTGGAAACATTTCCTCCTTCAGAGCTCCCTCCCACTGGTGCAGGTCCCGTCCCTATCCTTTTGTCTCTGTTTATTCTTTTTTCTTTTGCCCTCCCCAGGTACGTGGGGGGGTTCTTGCCTTTTGGGAGGTCTGGGGTCTTCTGCTAGCATTCAGTAGGTGTTCTGTAGGAGTTGTTCCACGTGTAGATGTATTTTTGGTGTATCTGTGGGGAGGAAGGTGATCTCTGCGTCTTACTCTTCTGCCATCTTCCCATATCCTGTAATTTTTTATAGTTCTAAAATTGGTACCAGAACTGCAATGATCATGTCCTTAAACAATAAACCAAAAAAAATTGTACAGGTTTTTTTTTTTTAACCATTTACTTTTATTTTCATCAGAGGTCAAAATCCTACTCTTAAGCTCCCTCCCACAGCATACTTCATAACACATCTGGTTAGTTAGAACAGGGTCAAATGTTCATCTCTAAACCAATTGCAGAAAAAGGAGGAATTAACTCAACATTTGTATTAGTCAGTTTTTGCTGCAATAATGCAGCTAAAGGAATACACTAATGTGTCAAGAAACATATATTTGTTGTTTCTTGCTCTTGAGTTTGTGGATTAGTTGCAGCAGTTCTACATCAGACCATGGGTGAGGTTCAGGTGTGGTTCATGAGTCCTTCAATCTGGACCCACATTGATGTACAGAGACTACCTGGGACATATGATTTTTATAATTCAGTGCAGGAGTGCAAGAGGAAAAGCAGAAACATATGATGTGTCTTAAAAGTTCTGCTTAAAATAGGCACTCTCTCACTTCTACCTGCATTTACTTGGGTAAAGCAATCATATAACCAAGCTGAAGTCAATGAGACAAGGAAGTGTTCTTTTCCCTCATCAAAGCATGGCCATTGTGGGGAGGGAACAACTAATCATAAAGCAACAAGACAATCTACCACAGCAATCATGACTTAGACCAATCATGGTTCATCCCTTCAGATTGGGAGAGGAATCCAAGTTCTGTAAACTTGTTGCAACATGCACAAAATACAGTTATTATAAACTATGGGAATAAGGGATTGTAGTTATTGAGTAGACAGTCAACATTATCTGACATAATTCACATCAACATCGTGTTGGGTATGTCCTGCATAGAGAAGAGAGTGGGATGGGCAGAGGCCAGTGTGAGGCAAGAATGAAACAGTTTCACGTTGACTTCTCACTATTTATACAACCAGAAGTCTCCTCTAATTGAGAAAATGCACCAAGATGGAAAAGCAACTCAAATATTGGTGAAAAGATCAGTGGTTTATTTATTGATTAAGCATTTTAATTCAACAAGTTGGAAAGAGACTCTCTGTCTTCCAGAGGCCATTCTGCCTTATTTCAAAAAGACTGAAATCTATATTTTGAGTCTTAATTTCACATTATATGCAACAACTCTCTGACACCTTGGGTGAGAAGCTCCCAACTGGTCTTACCTTCAGCACAGCAATATTTTTACCATTTTCATTCTGGCCCAGCCACTGGTACAGGCTGTTCACTTATGTTACTGTCATGAGCAAGCGATGCAGGGAGAGAAACATTGCTGATCTGTGAAATTAGACAGTACATTAAATCTGTCTTGGTATTTAAGCCACGGTAAGTACCATGTTTAATTAATTAGGTTTATGAAATGACATCTTGTTCAGGGCAAGGATCAGTATAGTAGAGAAGCTATAATGGATGTGAAATTAAATGCCTAAGTTGAAGCTAAACTGTTACATGCACAAGTCAGTGATTTCAGGACTATGCCTCCCAAGTGAATCACAAACTGACCTCTTTGAGCATGCTGTAGGACACAGTTTGTGTAACATTATATGGCATTAATTTAAAAAACCCAATCTGACTTCTTTCCAAGTATATGCCCCCAAAACATAACTGGGAATGCTTTCTTTTTCTGCATTTCCTGACATTTCTTCCACAGTACTAAGTTAATGGATGGCTTTAAAGCTAAAATCATGGGAAATGCAAGAGCCTACCCAATTGTTAATATCTGAATCTTAGGATTTATCAACTGTAGCGTATCTAAAGATACAAAACCCACCTTTTCTGGAACCCCTTAGATGTGGAAATAAAGACCTCATTGCATGTGGAAGTGTGCTACGAGGCACAATTTTCATAAAGGGAATTTAAATGACTGCTTTAATTTGTAGACCAGACTGTGTGTGCCTGAAGTCTAAGATTAATGAGACACTTTTTCAGAGAATTGTCTCTTCTAAATAAACAAGGCCTTTTGTGCTGACCCAGGAATCTGAGTTGTAGCTGAAAGACTAATTATACCAATATTATAATGGGCACATCTACAACAGTGAAAGGAATAGTCTCTCCATCTTCAAAGTTAGATGCTCATTCAAATGAAATCCAATTTATCTGGATTGTCTTTCATGTTTTCCTTTGCACCTATAAAGAAAGTGAAAGACTTTTCCTTTTAAGAAGCATTTTGAAAATTCATTATTTTTACTTTTCTTCAATATATATAAAAACTCCTCTATAAATGAATTCCCAAACTAAATTTTTCTCTTGGTAATTTGACTTAAAAGAAAATTAGAACAAGTCATTATGAGCAGAATGCTTTCAATTAAGACATAATTAATTTAAATGTGCAAATGCAGAATACATTTGGATGTGCAATTAGGTGACTGATTATACTGGAAATCTAATTTCATACTTAAATTGCCAGCCACACCCCCATCTTGAGCTATTGACCCACCACAGTTGACCACAAGGTTGGCTCTTACCCCCAGAGGAAGTGACCTCAGTGAATAGTGTTTTTTTTGCAGTGATTCTATAATCATCTGTTGGTATCTGTCTTTAGACAGTACTTAGAGACAACACCCATGAAGGAGCTTCCTTCCTACCATTCTCCATATTTTTCAACAAGCATCTTGTTTTATTTTAAATAATTGATGTGTAACTTGGCAAATTGTGAAAGGCCTCTTTTATGCCATTGTACTTAGTAGCTCTTTTCTATTCAGGTACTCTTTAAAAGTAAGCTGATAATCAAAATGTTAAACATGTATGAAAAGTTACTGAGCGTTGAATTTTTTACTTCGAAATTATTTAGTATGGCATTGCAAATTGTTTGTTATAGATACAAATGTGTGGAAGCTATAGTTTGGTGTTGGCACTTATGGGTTTGGAATGTCCTCAAACTAATCAAGACAATGAATTTTAGTGCCATAAGAAGTAGAAGGGGGTGATTTAGCAAGGTTTGGACCTGATATGTTTCAGTGTTGCTCTACAAATTGAAGAGATTCCCCAATCATATAAAAAACTATTTATAATTCCAGAAATTAGCCAAAGTCAATATTTGTCCTCTAAATCAGACATTGTTTTAAATTCTCTGAATAGTTGAAAAATTTGTAAAATGTTTTCAAGGATTCTAAAAAATCATAATTGGAAAAGGAGGAAAACGTTTATGAAAGTGAGGACATTTGTTGAATGTCTACTCTGTGCCAGGACGTGAGCTAGATATTCTCTTGTATCATGTCTGTACATGTCAGTTATTAATGTATCACCTCTCAGCTCCACGCCCTTACTTCATATCTTTTCCTGAGATGCTGGGCCTGGAAATCTGCAACCTATCTTTCCCAGAGCCAACACACAGAGCATTGTGGGAATATCTCTTGGATCAAAGAAGTCTCCCTAGCCTGAATCACAGACATTAGCATTTCAGCTCATTGAATTAGATGTTTTCCTCTTCAGATAACTTTTGAAAATGCAAATGTCCATCAAAGAGAACAGTAGTCCCCTTTTGGGTCACTGAAGCTTCAATATTAGCAGGTCATCCCATAGTTTTCTTCAACAGTAGTGGATACTTTGTCACAAAGGCAGAGTGGGGATCCTGGGTAGATAGGACCAAAAAAAAACAGGTGTAAACAAAGGGAGATAGCATCAGAGCTTATTGATCTTGTAATTGTGTCTTGTTTTGGTCCTAGAGCTATTGACGGATGACTCAGTTTTCCTTTTTTGTGTGGTTCTTGATCCAGCTGTGGTCTGACCTTTGGGAGCTGACTGTAAGAAGAACATTGAGAAGTAGGCAAAAATACCCGATAGTTAACAATCCTTAACTAGGAAATCCAAAACAGTGGTTCTCAACCTTAGCTACTCATTGGTACCACCTGGGAAATTTAAGAGTCACTGATACCTGGGTACCATGACCAGAGATTAAAAAATAAAATCTCCCAATGATTCTGGCATCCTAGTCAAGGTGAAGATTCACTGCTCCAAAGAGCTGATTTATCATGTGCCCACAGGATTTATGATTTAGGAAGGCCTAGCATAAAGAAAAGATTAGAAAAATTCAGTGTTCTCCTACTTTAACAATCAGCATCCAATTCAAAATCCATACTTTTCCTTACTTCCAACTCCCATTCCCCACCCCCTAGTAACTTATACCTCCTGCTGCTGCAAGGAGCTAGCAGTTGAGGGACTGTCCCACTGGATGGATAAAAACTATGGTAGTAATAGAAATGTGAGATATCAGAAAGCCCCACCTTTAGTAAAGAGGTACAAAGAGAAGCAGATTTTGCTGGAAAACTCTGTGAATGATACAAGATTTCCTGTAAATTGTGCTTATAGTTGCTTTTCTGTGGAGAAATAAACTGAAATACGAATAAAGGATGGAAAGTTAAAGATGATTTTTTTTTTTTAGGACCTGTATGTAACCTTGCAGAAGGCAACCAGGAGAGTCAGAGAGGTATGTGGAATCACATAGCCTGAATGAGACAAGGTAGGAAAACAAACTTGAGATAAGAAACAAGTATGTTATATACAACATAATGATTCAGTATTTGTATATGTTGCAAAATGATCACCACAATCCGTCTAATTATCATCTCTCGCCATACAAAGTTAGAGAATTTTTTTCTTGGGATGAGAACTTTTAAGATCTATATGTTCGTAGTTTTAATAGCATTGTCAAGTGTCTCTTTTTGAAGACTCAGCTCCCTCTCTGAGCCTAAAGTTCTGACTGCATTCTTTGTGTCTTTTTCCAGTTTTTTGCCTAGAATTGTGGGGTTCCCTTAATTTTTTTTTTTTTTTTTGTCTGTGTTGGGTCTTTGTTGCTGCGTGCGGGCTTTCTCTAGTTGCAGTGAGCGGGGGCTACTCTTCATTGCGGTGCACGGGCTTCTCATCGTGGTGGCTTCTCTTGTTGCAGAGTACGGGCTCTAGACACGCGGGCTTCAGTAGTTGTGGTACGTGGGCTCTGTAGTTGTGGCTCGCTGGCTGTAGAGCACAGGCTCAGTAGTTGTGGCACACGGGCTTAGTTGCTCCCCGGTATGTGGAATCTTCCCAGACCAGGACTTGAACCTGTGTCCCCTGCGTTGGCAGGTGGATTCTTAACCACTGTGCCACCAGGGAAGTCCCTGTTCCCTTAATTTTAACTTTAGCTCGAGAAGAAGGATTGGAAGGCTCAACCTTACAGACATTTACTGAGATACTACCCCGGGGCAATACCCCAGGTAACTGGTTGTCAAATTTGAGTATGTGGTCAGAAACACCTGGAGGGCTTGTTTAAACAGACTTCTAGGCGCCACCCCCAGAGTTTCTGATCCAGCAGGTCTGAGCTGGGGCTTGAGAATGTGCATTTCTAACAAATTCCCAGGTGGTGCTCCTACTGCAAGGTGTAGGAGGGTCACTCAAAGCCCCTAGTTGTTAATCAGCTTCAGCTGATTAGGACCCGTTGTAATGAAACATGACACTTGATTTTGTTATCTCTTAGGCAAGTGCTGCTGCAAGTGAAAAAAATTTGTTTTATAGAAAAGAATACCTGGAGGGGGCATCCAGAGTCATGTCTCAAAAGCAATGCTGGACAGGGATTGACAGAGTGTTGAAGAGGGTCATTTGGCCCCAGGATTTTTTGTGACATACAAAGTACCCTGAAGTTGGAGATATCAAGACCCTTAGAGAACTGCTGAGCAGATTGGGTTGGCTTCAGTGAAGGGACCATATGGGTCTAAAAGAATAAAGGTATTTATGTGTCTGTGCAGCATTAAAAGGTGTGACCATAAGGTCGCAAGTGTAATCCCTCCAAAATGACAGTTGTATCCCCAGTGAGTGGTGCGCTGCAATGTAGTTACCTAGAAACATTAAATATTTAGAATTATGTTGAAAATAAATTTGAGACACCTAAGAAACCTGAACTTATTACTTTGTTACAGGTACATGTGGGTGCACACAGAGTATTATTCAGGGAGTTTCCCCAACTCTATTCTATATAACTATATATACTTTTACCATCTTAGCCTATATATGACTATGCAGGTATTACTCTGTATGAGTTTGGCTGTTTGCAGATTGCACATTTAGCTTCAAAGTGTCACTTAAGAGATTTAAAGAATCTTTGACAGGATCTAAGGAAAATTCTGAGAAAAGAGCAACAAACCTATTATTAGTCACAACAATGGCAATGTCATGGGATGCTTTGGAAAGGTAGCACTTATTTGAGTATATAAATTCTGGTGTGTTTCATAAAGAAGAACATTCCTTAATAACATAATTCTGAGCATCTACATTTACGCCATTGTAAAATGTTTATAAGCGTTTAAGTATGAGAAGAAATTAGACCCAAAGCATGCATGGGTATCCAATATGGATGCGCTGTGTAATCAAGGTCAGTATAATTTCCCACAGGCTGTTCTGCTGGGTTAGCCAATATACTGAAGCCAATTTACCATAGAGATTTCCTAATTTAGCCAAATTAACTTCTAGACCAACTAAACAGCTTAAGATAGCAAATGCTTTTCTTTCAATTGAAAAGTCAAAGAGAAAATCTATTTCTAGAAGTAGGAAAAGTGAAAGGCAAAGTAACCCTTTTTCTTCTAGTCCTGATGAAGCCAGTCATGTGATAAATTTTAGACTCAAAGTGGTCTTCACGTCCTGATGCTTCAGTGTGTGGGGAGGGTATCTGGAAAGGTGCTGCATATGAATGACCATTGTAGGCTCTGCTTACCTTTTACTGTGTACATGAAGTCTCTGATAGAAGAGCAGATGGAAATGGTAAGAATTTCTAAATAATTGAATGGAGCAGGATGCTGTTGGAGATATAGGTTTGTGTGCCTGAAAAGGATAAAGGAGAAGGGGAAAAATTGAGATAATTGCTAGAGAAAAATAGAGAAGGGAAGCCGTCTTGGTTAAGAAGGGCCCACCATCCCTATTTTTAACATGAAGTCCCCTAGAAAGTCTACATATGTATGTATGTATGTATAGATTTATTAATTATTTTATTGCACATTTAAAATGATAAATAATTTTAGGTTTACTGGTAAACATTAAAAGATGGAGGACTTTTCCAGGGGTACATCTAGTTGTATCAGTACTATTTATTAAATAATCCATCATTAACTCATGTCATTGAACTACCACATAGATCTTCTGATACTTCTCTTATGTATTGGATACCATTTCTGGATTTTCTGTTCTGTGCCACTGATCTGTTTGTCCTGTCTTATACAAATAACAATCATGAATTAATTATTCATAGTATTTTCTAATAACTGGTAAAATCATCATGGTCTTTTTCTTGGCTCTTCCTTGGTAATGGTTATCATCTTTAATGTAAACATTAGATTTAAAAGAGTTGAAAAGAATTGTTGAGTTTCTGATTGGAGTTTCATTAAATTTATATATTAATTCAGGAGAATGAACAATGCCATGAAATTAAGCTTTCTCATCAGAAAGATTGTGTGTTCCTTTCAGACTTTGCCTGATATCTTTTAATACAATTTTACAGTTTTCTTCATGTAGACCAGTGACTCTTGAACTCAATAGCACACCGGAATTACTTACAAGCTTTAAAAAATGTCGATGCCTGGGGTTCACACCTAGAAATTATGATTTGTTTTGTCTGAGAACGTCAGGATATTTTAAAGCTATCCCCAAGGTAATTTTATTTAAAGCCAAAGTTGAGAATCATAAATATAGATCTTGTGCCATTCATGTCAAATTTATTCCTAAATATTTTGTAGTTTTCTTGGAGCCTTTTCCAATAATATATCTTTAATAAACTTTAACTCTCTTCTATTGGGTTTGGTCCACCCAAGTCTCCCGCTTAATTTGGTAATGGGTACTTTGTTAGGAATTCATTAATTTACTCTAGGTTTTCAAATATATTCCTGTAGAGTTCCATATTCTCTTTTTGTAGTTTTTTGGTGTTGCACTTGAATCTCCTTATATACTTTTTTGTTACAGGTTTCCTTCTTTTCCTCTAGCAGTTTTATTTTATCGGGTGTGTATTAAACTTGCTCTGCCATTAAACTTGCTCTGCCTGATCTTCCTTTCCCTTGCTTTTTGCCCTACTTTTCTTTGTCATCTCACAGGGACCCGTTTCTGATTACTGGAAAAATACAGATGATGCAAGAAAGGGACTTTGTCCCTGTAGGCCTGCTCTTGCAGGTTTTTTCCAAGGTACCTGGAGAAAGGCTCTTGGCTCTTTATATATCAGGAAATCTAGCACCTTGCAGGAGACCCATGTTGCCATTCTCCCAGATGTGCCCTCAGATCTTTGAAAGCCAACCTCTTCCCTGGATAGGCCACTTTCTTGTCAGTGTTCGTACCTAGGCTCTGATGCTCCTCTCTTGTCCTTTGGTCCCTTGCCTACCCATGAGGGATAAATCTCCACATCAGTGTTTTCTGTTGAAGCCTGACCAGAGGCTCAGGTGAGCCTGATCCCTTCCTGCTGGGGTGAAGAGAAAGCTAGTTGTGTGTAGGATGCCACATTCCCTTTAGTGGTAGGAGAGCATATCACTTATAACATACTTCACATGATTTCACTGAATCTTTCAACTTGCCTGTCTTTGGCAAACATTCACCTTCACCCTCCCCTGAACTATGTTGTCCGAACTCATATCACAAAGATATTCTTCTCAAATTTATAGGTATCTCTAGTTGGCTTCCCACATTTATTTACCCAGTGTTGTGTAAGGTGAGAAATTTTTAAAACTCAGGCATGTGAGTACATATTAGGGAAACACAGTGCTTAGTGGGCATCTCAAATCATCTGTATATTAACTATAAATACACTGCATAAAATGTGATCCTTAAAAAAATTTATTTCAGTGTGGATTACAAACCAATGCCCTATGTCAGGGGGAGTGTTTTATAGTTATAAACATTAAAGGAGCATCGGGAGGTTAATTGGGGAGCCTTGTATAAACAGCCATTCACTGTACTGAAGTTATTTTGGTAGTGAATGATTTATAATAGATGGTGGAACAGTTCTTTGTAAATTACTGTGGTTGCATAAATGTCTGAGCTGGTATTGGATTGCTTGATGGAACTTGAACACCCTAGGTCAGCTACCAACAAAAATACATGAAAAATAGGGATGGGGATGGAAATGTAATATTACATTTCTTCTCCTAATATTTCTGCTTTACCTTACGGACAAGTGGATTTTTGCTTCTCTTCCAATTCAGGAAGTGTGAAGAGAACTATTTTAGTCTCTTTTTATGTCCACACTGAATAGTTTCCTATTTTGTGAGGCTGGTGTTTGTACGCCTGAAAAATACTCGGTCACATTATTTGTAGAAAAGGTAACTAGGCCAAAAATAAAATAACTTCTCCCAGGTTTTTAAATCTGGTTTCTTTCCTTTTGCTCTGTCTGGACTCAGACATAGCAGGTCATAGCAGAAGTTTAAACTTCTGGTCCCATATTGCAAGCCACTAGGGGGGGAAGCTACAACATTTTGCAACTTTTCTGCCTGAGTTTTGATGGGTAAGTCATATCAGCTCTGCCTCCTAGGATCATCTCTCTTTATTCTTATGTCTCATTTTGATCAGAAGTGTTTCCAATCAAGCAGTAACAGAGAAGCCTATCCAATGGGATAGCCAATCTTGCTTGACTCTCTCTCTTCCCTACCCTTCTTCCTCCATCCTTTTCCTGATTTCCTCTGAAATCACTTTCTTAATAAATCACTTCCACCTGGTATTAATTTTATAATCTACAAAAGAAAATTAAATTTTGATTACTGCATAACTTTATAGTTATAAGATACCTAAAAATAAAATAAAATTCCCATTATTAAGGAATTGTTAGTAATTGTGAACATTCATAAAGGGAACATTTTACAATCATTAAAAGTGTTTATAAAGTATTTTGAATGACATTGAAAAATATTATGAAATAATATCAAATAACAAAGGCAGGATTCAAAACTTTATATACTATTTGATATCCTCTGTGTTAACATATATGAAAAATATACTAAAAAGAGTTATCCTGTACCATGAGTTAATTTTTACTAGAATATGAGTTATGAATTTTTCTTATCATTTACACTTTATAATTTTTCTGTATTGAATTTTTATAATCAGACAAGAGTAAACTTAGAACAATTTGGAAGTGTGTGCTTAGATACTGCTAGGTCTGAAATGCTATCATCCTGAGGTAGAACTCCTTACTTAACAGGCCTAGGAATAATTAGTTCTATCTAAAACATTTGAAGTAATTTATGCTTTTAAATTGATCACATTTTTCTCTGTTACACTTCCCCATTTTCCTCTCAGCATCTATCTTCCTTTGAATGCCTGCCACTTCTTTGTCTCTGGAAAGCTTAAATTTATTTCTAGCAGTTTCCCTCACATTCACATGAAAAATACACATCTGCTTGTGTGAGTGTGTGTTTTCTTTTTTTGTGCATATCTCACTGAGAATATGCTAGCATTTTTCTGATGATTTATGGAAAAGTAAATATAGTTTTCCAGTGCTATTCACCCCATGTAAATGTCTAATGATCCCAAATGTGAGGGTGTGTATGACAATGATGCCTTGGTAAAAAGCCAGCTGCTCTTTTCATTTGAGCAATAGTTTGATATTATTCAACTCACTAAGTGAGCTTGTTTGTTTCAACAGCTGTTGACTTCATCTCCCTCTCAATGGATGAAAAGAAAAAGACAAAAGGAAAAGTTTCCCTCCATATTCTTTGCCTGACTACCTTTCAGCAGGGCTCTTTACTAGGTGGTAGACCTCTTACTCATTATTAGAGTCAGGGACATTTGGAGCTAGAAAGAATCTAATAGATTATAACTGTCAAGCTTCCTCTTTGTGAAGTATTTCTACATTGCATACATTGTGGTGTCATTAACCACTTTCCATCAGATAAGAAAATTGAGGCTCAATCCATTAAGTAGCTTGCCTATGGTCACAAATCCTGCAGAGTGAGAATTTGAATCACTCTCTTCTTTCTCACATAGATGGGACTGCAAGGTCTAATAAACTTATTAGACTTAGGGTCTAATAAAGGATTACAAGCCAATTTCATTACTGGTAATTGATCTATTCATATTTTCTATTTCTTCCTGATTTGTTGTTGGGAGATTGTATGTTTCTAGGAATTTATCCATTTCTTCTAGGTTGTCCATTTTATTGGAATATAATTGTTTGTAGTAATCTCTTATGATCCTTTGTATTTCTTATGACCCTTTGTATTTCTGTGTTGTTTGTTGTAAGTTTTCCTTTCATTTCTGATTTTATTTATTTGGGCCTCTTTTTTCCTTGATGAGTCTGGCTAAAGGTGTATCAAAATTTTTTTTTCTTTTTAAAGAACCAGCCCTTACTTCCACTGATTTTTTTTTCAGTCCCTATTTCATTTATTTCTGCTCTTTATTATCTTTATGATCTTTCTGCTCTTTATGATCGTTATTATCTCTTCACATCTACCAACATTGGGTTGTGTTTGTTCTTCTTTTCTAGTTCCTTTAGCTGTAAAGTTAGATTGTTTATTTGAGATTTTTCTTTCCTGAGGGAGGTTTGTATTGCTATAAACTTCCCCCTTAGAACTGTTTTTCTGCACCCCATAGACATTGGATCATTGTGTTTCCATTTTCATTTGTCTCCAGGTACTTTTTTATTTCCTCTTAGATTTCTTCAGTGACCCATTGGTTGTTTAGTAGCATATTGTTTAGCCTCCACATGTTTGTGTTTTTTGCAGATTTTTTTTCTTATAGTTGATTTCTAGTCTCATAGCATTGTAGTTGGAAAAGATGCTTGATGATTACAGTCTTCTTAAGTTTATTGAGATTTGTGGCATAGCATGAGATCTATCCTGAAGAATGTTCCATGTACACTTGAAAAGAATGTGTATTCTGCTGCTTTTGGATGGAATGTCCTAGATATATGTATTAAGTCCATTTGATATAATGTGTCATTTAAGGCCAGTGTTTCCTCATTGATTTTCTGTCTGCATGATCTGTCCATTGATATAAGAGGGATGTTAAAGTGCCCTACTATTATTGTGTTGCTGTCAATTTCTCTCTTTATGTTTAATATTTGCTTTATATATTTAGGTACTCCTATGTTGGGTGCATATATATTTACAATTGTTATCTCTTCTAGTTGGATTAATTCCTTTATTATTATGAAATGTCCTTCTTTGTCTTTTGTAATAGTCTTTATTTTAAAGTCTATTTTGTCTGATATGAGAATTGCTACTCCAGCTTTATTTTTATTTACATTTCCATGGAATACCTTTTTCCATCCCCTCACTTTCAGTCTGTGTGTGTCTTTAGATCTTAAATGAGTCTCTTGTAGGCAGCATATATATGGGTCTTGTTTTTGTATTCATTCAGACACACTGTGTCTTTTGATTGGAGCATTTAGTCCATTTACATTTAAAGTAATTATTGATAGGTATGTACTTATGGCCATTTTGTTAATTGTTTTGGGGTTGTTTTTGCAGTTCTTTTTTTTACCTTTCTTTTGCTCTCTTCCCTTGTGATTTGATGATTATATTTAGTGTCATGTTTGTATTCCTTTCTCTTTCTTGTGTGTATCTGTAATAGATTTTTGGTTTCTAATTACCATAAAGTCATATAAAATGACATATATAATCATATATATATATAGTTATTTTAAGTTGATGATCGCTTAAGTTTGAACAAATTCTAACAACCCTGCATTTTTACTCCCCCCCACACACATTTAATGTTTTTGACATCATATTTTACATCTTTTATGTATCCCTCAACTTCTTATTGTGGGTAGTAGTTGCCTTTACCAGTAGTTTGCCTTTACCAATGAGATTTTTTTCTTTTGTAATTTTTACATTTCTAGTTGTGGACTTTTCCACTTAGAGAAGTTTCATTAACATTTCTTGTGAAGCCAGTTTAGTGATGCTGAACTCTTTTGGGTTTTGCTTGTCTGTAAAAATCTTTATCTTTCCTGCAAATCTGAATAATACCCTTGTCGGATAGAGTTTTCTTGTTTGGGTTTTTTTTTTTTTTCTTTCATCACTTTGAATATATTGTGCCACTCCTTTCTGGACTGCAGGAAAATCTGCTGAAAAGTCAGCTGTTAGCCTCATGGGAGTTCCCTTGTACCTAACTAGTTGCTTTTCTCTTGTTGCTTTTAAGAGTCTCTCTCTATCTTTAATTTTTTTCCATTTTAACTATAATATGTCTTGGGGTGGACCTCTTTGAGTTGATCCTGTATGAGACTCTCTGTGCTTCCTGGACCTGAATGTCTGTTTCCTTCCCAGGTTAGGGAAGTTTTCAGATATTATTTCTTCAAATCAGGTTAGTGAACTTTTCAGCTATTATTTCTTCAAATAAGTTCTTTGCTTTTTTCTCTTTTCTCTCTCTGTTAACCTTCTGGGACTCCTGTAATGTGAGTGGTAGTACGTTTGATATTTTCCCAGGGGTCTATTAAGCTATCCTCATTTTTTAATTCTTTTTTTTTTCTATTCAGCTTGGGTTATTTCCACTATTCTATCTTTTAGGTTGTTTAACTGTTCCTCTTTATTATCTAATCCATTGTTGATTCCTTCTAGTGTACTTTTTATTTCAGTTATTATATTCTTCATCTCTGTTTGGTTCTTCTTTATATTTTCTAACCCTTTGTTAAATTTCTCACTGTGTTCATCCATTCTTCTCCCGTTTGTTGAGCATCCTTATGATTATTACCTTGAACTCTTTATTAGGTAGATTGCTTATCTCCACTTCACTTAGTTCTTCTGGGATTTTGTCTTATTCCTTTATTGGAACGTATTCCTTTGTCTCCTCATTTTACCTAATTCTCTGTGTTTATTTCTATGTATTAGGTAGGTTGGTTACATTCCACAGTCTTGGAGAGATGGCCTTATATAGGATTTGTCCTTGGGGCCCAGTCTTTCTGGCCTGGGGCTTGATGGCAGGTGTCCAAGGTCTGAATCTTTTGGATATGTAGGGAGAAAAAATAAGTTTTCCTCTACCCTCCTAAATTCAGTGTTTGGGACCCTACAAACAAAACTGACAAGACACAGATTAGCAGGAGAAAAAAAGACAGAGTTTATTTACATGTGTAATGTGTACACCCACGAGAGAAACTCAGTGATGAGTAACTTCAAGGGATGGTGAGAGCTTAGGGTTTATATACCTAGTTAATAGATGATGTGGAGGGGAGAAAGGGCACTTATGGGAAAACAAATGACTCTTTGGAAAGATAAATGAATTTTCAGGAGAACAAAACAGGAAATTAGAAAGTTTGTGATAGTGTTTGTCTATACAGGTCAGAGTGATCTTTCTGTCTCCTTTGAGGCCATAAAATTCTGGTAGATTTATTTGTGTTCTCCCTTCTTGGAGTAGATCTGCCCTGAAGAGGAATTTATGGCAGCCCTATTTCCCAGACGTGGCTGCTTTTTGTCAGGTAGTGGAAGCCCTTAGAAGGCTGGTTGGTGTTTTTGTTTGGGGGTGGTTTTTGTTGGCATCTGTTGACTCTCAGATGTCTTCAACTTAAAATAATCTTTATACCAAAGTGGGGGGCATATTTGGAACCCTTTCAGGTGCTACTGTCTGTTCTTTGGGGAGGGTCCACTTCAGCAGGCACCCCCCATGGCACCATTGGTTTGCAGGATCAGTGCGTCCCCTGGCAGACTCTGAGTCACTTCATCCTGGCAGGCCCCCCTCTGGCACTGGGGTCTCTTAAGATGACTACAGTTCTGTCACCTCCCATGAAATGAACTTTTCCCACCTGAAAATCTCACTTTTCTTATATTTCTATATTCTAGAACTACAGAAGTTAGTAGAATTTATGTTGTTTTCTCCTCCCTCCACAACACAAGACACTTTGGCCAGCTTCTCACAGAGAGGTTTTCTGGAAAGAGTCAAGCAATGATTGCTATCCTTTCAGACTCCAGGAGTTCCTTCCTTTAAAGTCGTCTTTGGGGGCAGCCTTCACATTTCTTGAGGTGGTAGGGGAGGGGTTTGAGGGAAAGCCTCACCAATCTCTTCTCCCCAATTTTCTAGCCTCTCTTTACACATACTCTTGTTTAGAGGTGTGTGATGGGCTGAAGACTGCAGAGCCAGCTTGGGGACTGCCCAACAGAGAAGCACCGTAGAAGACCTATCCTCTTCACCCAGCAGCCATTGTTCTCACTGCTGAATCTCAGGAAAATATGCGAGGCCTTTGGGGAAAATGCAATTAATATCCTGTTATACAATATATTTTTGATTTACTAATTTGTGCACAGAACTACTCCTCAACCCCCCCCCACACACACACACACACACGTACAATCACACATGCATTACCCACACATTGAGAACAGAGATGGAACTTCTTTGTATCCAAAGTGCCTAACTCAAACTTGACATGGCTTGATACTTAAACAGGTTTACGTGAGAGTTGTGTTTGTTTAGGAACAACACACCAATCTCACATTTAGTATAATTTAAACATTTATAAAAGTGCAATCTCAGTACCTTTGCATCTGTCAGAACAAGCTGGGTTATGCTACAAGAGTAAATAAAACAAAAGTCTCAGTGACTTAGACATAAAAATCTTATTTCTCACTCATGCTACATATCCGTTGCAGATTTGCAAGGGGGGGGTTTCACATTGTAGTGGCTCAGGGCCCCAGGATGATGGGGGCTCCATCTCCTCGTGTTTTCATCCTCACAGATATAGGGGAAAAGGGAAAAAATGTGAATCACGTACTAGGTTTTCAAGATTTTGTTCAGAAGACTCATGTTAATTTCTCATCTCATGGACCAAAGCAAATTGCAAGGTGAAGATACATGTCAACGAGATGGAGGAGTCCCAATTCTTTCCTAGAGAAGGGCAATGAGTATTTGTGAACAATAATTCAAGTTAGCATAAGTCATGTTTCACAAACTAGAATTAACCATTATTCGTATTTACTATATTTGCCTTCAGTGTTTTTCTTCTGTTTATAACATGATGATGATATTTCATATCTATGGATTGCTATATTGCCTTCACTGTTCTAAACATTTAAATATATAAATTAATTTAATACTCACAATAAACCTATGAGGTTAGTATTAATATCATCAGAGTTTTAAAATGAGGAAATAGTTCAGAGCAAAACCACACAGCTAAAAAAAGGATTCAAACGCAACAAGTTTGGTGCAGAGATAATAACCTTAATCATATCTATCTACCTCTCTATATCTACCTGAAATGTACTAGATAATTACATTAATTTTATATAGTGTATACCGGAACACACATATGTATTGATATACCTACATGTATGATATATGCCCCTTTTAAATTTAGAATATTATAAAATGTTGTAACCTTTTATAATGTTATAAACTTTTCTACATTTCTGTCTTCATTGGAATTCCATCTTGTCTGAGTATTATGAACTTGGTGCATGTGCTTACAGTCTTGTTCTGCATACTTTCATAGTAAAGTTATCCATAAAAAATAAAATATTGTTTTGTGCTTCATGAATGATAAATATTTTTACCGCTTGTTTTTTTTACTCAAATATATACGTATTTATGTGTATCTATGTGTGTGTGTGTGTGTGTGTGTGTGTGTGTGTGTGTGTATTTATCAATCCCTCCCCCGTTTTCCCCTTTGGTAACCATAAGTTAGTTTTCAATGTCTGTGAGTCTGTTTCTGTTTTGTAAATAAGTTCATTTATATCATTTTTTTAGACTCCACATTTAAATGACATCATATATTTGTCTTTCTCTGTCACTTAGTATGATAATCTCTAGGTCCATCCATAATGCTGCAAATGGCATTATTTCATTTTTATGGCTGAGTAATATGCCATTATATATATGTGTGTGTGGGTGTGTGTGTGTGTGTGTGTGTGTGTGTGTATGTATGTGTATGTGTATATATCACGTCTTTATCCATTCATCTGTCAGTAGACATTTAGGTTGCTTCCATGTCTTGGCTATTGTAAATAGTGCTGCAGTGAACATTGGGGTGCATGTATCTTTCTGAATTAGTTTTCATCTTTTCTGGATACACACCCAGGAGTGGAATTGCAGGATCATATGGTAATTCTGTTTTCTGTTTTTTAAGGAACCTCCATCCTGTTATCTATAGTGGCTGCACCAATTTACATTCCAGCAGTGTGGGAGGGTTTCCTTTCCTCCACACCCTCTCCAGCATTTATTATTTGTAGACATTTTGATGATGGCCATTCTGACCAGTGTGAGGTGATACCTCATTGTAGTTTTGATTTGCATTTCTCTAATTAGTGATGTTGAGCATCTTTTCATATGCCTGTTGTCCATCTGTATATCTTCCTTGGAAAAATGTCTATTTAGGTCTTCTGCCCATTTTTTGATTGGGTTGGTTGTTTTTTTAGTATTGAGTTATATGAGCTGTTTGTATATTTTGGAAATTAAGCCCTGTCAGTTGTATCATTTGCAAATATTTTCTCCCATTCTGTCAGTTGCCTTTTTGTTTTATTTATGGTTTCCTTTGCTGTGCAAAAGCTTTTAAGTTTAATTAGGTTCCATTTCTTTATTTTTGCTTTTGTTTCCATTACTCTAGGACACAGATACAAAAAAATTTTGCTGCAATCTTTGTCAAAGACTATCCTGCCTATGTTTTCCTCTAGGAGTTTTATAGTATCTGATCTTACATTTAGGTCTTTAATGCATTTTGAGTTTAGTTTTGTATATGATATTAGAGAATGTTCTAATTTCATTTTTTTACATGTAGCTGCCCAGTTTTCCCAGCACCACTGGTTGAAGAGACTGTCTTTTCTCCATTGTATATTATTGCCTCCTTTGTCATATAATAATTGACCATAAGTACATAGGTGTATTTCTGGGTTTCTATCCTGTTATGTTGATCTATGTGTCTGTTTTTGGGAAGTACCATACTGTTTGATTACTGTAGCTTTGTAGTGTAGTCTGAAGTCAGGAAGCATGATTCTTCCAGTGCTATTCTTCTTTCTCAAGATTGCTTTGGCTACTTGGGGCCTTTTGTGTTTCCATACGAATTTTAAAATTATTTGTTCTATTTTTGTGAAAAGTGCCATTGGTAATTTGATAGGGATTGCATTAAATCTGTAGATTGCCTTCAGTAATATGGTCATTTTAACAAGGTCCTGGAGCTACACCCACTGTGTGCAGCACATGGCAGTCAGTATATGGCAGCAGTCTTCACTCACAACATTATATCAATATTTTTTTTTTTTTTTTTTTTTTTTTGCTGGCGGCGGGCCTCTCACCGTTGTGGCCTCTCCCGTTGCAGAGCACAGGCTCCGGACGCGCAGGCCCAGCGGCCATGGCTCACGGGCCCAGCCGCTCCACGGCATGTGGGATCCTCCTGGACCGGGGCACGAACCCACGTCCCCTGCATCGGCAGGCGGACTCTCAACCACTGCGCCACCAGGGAAGCCCTATCAATATTTTTTAACTGTAATCTTCATTGCTACATACAGACCTAATTCATTTCTTTCAAGTTCAGTTAACTCAGTATTTTCCAGTCACACCTTATAGTCACTTGATCCTATACTTGATTTCTCAAGAGTGAAAGGTTTGGGGTTTGGTTGTATTTTTGTTTGTTTGTTTATGTTGCTTTTTTGGGGAGGTTGTTTTTATCCTTTAAGATTTCTTTTTTTTAAAAAAATTAGGCTCAACAAATACCAAGGAAATTAGGTTCTGTGTCTTCTTTCAGTTTTGTCAGTGGGGTCATAAGGAGGGCTTAACCTGAGAAAAAAATCAAAAGCTCCACATACCACAACAAATCCAGCAATTTGGAAAATACCCCATATCATGACATGTCCAAACATGTCCCAATATATGACATCACAGAGACTAAAAACCTGTTTATTTGTCAGTTATCAGGTTATCTTCTGGATGGTATATATGATATAAATAGCTGATATCAATTCTATAGACAAGAATTTCAAGGGTTCAGATCTATGGGTTTTTTTTTTTCCAACAAAAGTTTAAATCTAAAATAGTCATTGATCTCTGATACAAAATATCCCTGTTAGAAAATACATGGTCAAATGACATTTCAAAGGCACAGGTAAAAATATGATTTTATACATCATAGAATAAAAGTTTGACAGGAGGATGGTAAATATTTTAAGATTTATGTTTTCTTTTTTTGTGTGTGGTACGCGGGCCTCTCACTGCTGTGGCCTCTCCCGCCACGGAGCACAGGCTCCAGATGCGCAGGCCCAGCAGCCATGGCTCATGGGCCCAGCCGCTCCGCAGCACGTGGGATCCTCCTGGACTGGGGCACGAACCTGCGTCCCCTGCATTGGCAGGCGGACTCTCAACCACTGTGCCACCAGGGAAGCCCAAGATTTATGTTTTCTTTTAACATTGGAGATAAAATTTTTCTCCCTTGAGCAGAAACATTTGGTTTCTTGAAACATGTTTAGATTTGACACCTTTACTTTTCCTGTTTTATGACCTATTTTTAATTTGTTCAACTATGTCACACATGTTGGACAATATATTTTACAATTAAGTCAAAACCTGACAGATTTCTCATTCAGTTTCCAATGATTGGACAGGGGCTGTAGAATGCTGTAACTCACTCTTACAGGTAGATTAGTGATTATCCATTTTGTAACAGGTATTAATAAAACAATCAGTTTGATTATTACAAACTTATGCATTTCTTGGAAATATTGATTTTTTAGCTTAAAATGTTGGTAAAGGACCTCTTCTCTTGTTAACAAGAAAAGGTATGGAAGGAAATTTCACCTTCAGTAATTTCCACCTCCTCAGGCCACTTTTATATTTGAATGCAGAAGGAGGTTCAGAAACCATACACACACACACACACACACACACACATATTCTGGAGGTATTTCTTTTGCAAATGGTTATAAACTTATCTTTCTGTGATTAACTGAAAAAAGCATTATATTCATGGACAAGATTTTAACAAGTTATAAATTGTATGTTATCAAATCTAAGACACTGTCAAATATACTACTCTTCCTTCTCTTCCTCCTATGCCTTCTTATTTCTTTTCTCAGAAAAGAGCAGATATATGAAAGCCTCTTCTTTTTCTACAATGTGTGCAATATTGGCTGTTTTGAGTCATGCATTCTTTGCTATTTTAGGGAAGTATTCTGTTTATTAAAAAGGTTTATTTTTGTATTTCATATCAAGAATGGATTTAAATGTGGGGCCTCTGACTTACTGATATGATGAAACATATGATGACAATATTGAATTATTCTTATAGTTCTAGAGTAAATTGCTTGATCCTTCATATTTCTTTTGGCATCATACTCAATTCAATTGCTAATAGTTATGTACAATTTTTGGTTTTGTTTTTCAGCGATGTTTTATTTTTTAATTTTCCTTTTTGTTGATCTGAGCTTCTCAGAAAGAATTTGTTAGCTTTTAATTTATTTTTTAATATATACACTGGAAATGTTTAAATAGCGTAGAATTTGTTCTTTAGGTTAAATCCCCTTGGTAAAGCATTCTGGGTCTTGTGCAAATCAGGGGAATAAAGTTTTAGATCTTTCTTCAAAGAATAGAGTCGTTTAAAGTTATAGAGTATTATTCTGAGTTTAATTTGGCTGTTCATAAGTTTTGATAAGAATAATTTTGTTACTGTTTTTATTTTCAAAGTAGTTTGCCATTGTAGTTTTTATTTCTTATTTGATATGAGTTATTTGAGATTTTAAATTTTCCAGTAAGATACTTTGGGGAACTTACTCTCCATTTGTTATTATTTCTCGATTTATTGCAATGTGTCCAGAGGATATTGGCACTGAAATTTCATGATTAGGTTTTTCTCTGTAGCCTAAGTATGTTCAATTTGTATAAAAGTGCCGTGGATATTAGAAAATATTTGTACATTTTTTGTGAAGTTTCATATAAGATATGTATTATTGATTATATTGGGTTGGCCAAAAAGTTCATTTGGTTTTATGTAAAAATAAAAGACATTTTTCATTTTCGCAAAGAACTTTATTGAACAATGTATTCACTAACCGAAGGAAATTTTTGGCCAGCCCAATATAATCACATATGCTATGTCTGTATTTTCTTTTTGTTTAACTTGCAAATGACTGAAGGATGTGTGTTAATGACATTTCCTAGTTTGTCTTTTTGCTTTACATATTGCAGTGCTATGTTATTATATGCATGTGTATAAGCAATATGATAATCCATAAGAAACCTTTTTATCCTATTTATTTTGGCTTTAAGTCTTCTTTATCATACAAAAATACTGATGCTTATTCATTCTTTACTGATGCATGTTTGTAAGTATGACACTCATCCCTTTCTCCTCACACCAGCCCATAAAATCCGAAAGCCATATTATAGCTTTGTAACCAAATGTAAAACTAAACACTTGTAGGATGTGAGTGGGCTACTTCTTTTCACTACAAGCAAAGCTACAGTTATGATGAGAGGTTTGATTGTGAGTATGGAGTCAAGTAAGGGGAATTAATTAGGTGACCAGATACCTAACTGATCATCTAATTATTCTAGTTAATAATAGTTAATAACTGGTCATTTAGTATTCTATTAAGAGAAGCAGTATATCCATCTTTATATTGAATGACTCTGAAAAAGGGAGAATCTTTAAAATTATAAGCTGAAGTTTCCTTTTTTTACCCCTTTGTATTTAATTTTCTCTTTTTATCAGTTTAAAAGTTTGATTCTTAAAAATAATGTACTATAAGTTTCTGACTCAATACAAAATAAATTCTCGTGGGGTAGACCATAGACTCTGTTCCCTGTGTCCTGAGGACATAGCACCTGAATTACAAGACTGGGTTCCAATTTCCACTGGCCATAAAATATAACAGACCTCAATGCATGTTCCAACTGGGAGCATTCACATTCTTTTTCTTGAAATATAGACATTTAAAATTTTACTTAAATAATTATTATTCTGTAATTATTCCAAAATAGGTGATAGCTACACAGAGTGTAAGTTTCTTACTTTGAATGATACAGTATCTTCATGTTTATGGTTATGACATGGTTTCTGTCAGGTTGTTCTGGATATCTGTTCAAACACTTGGGTCCCAGGAAGTAAGAGAGTGGAAACAGTTGGATTATAGTATTATGATATCAGATGACAAATCCATTTTTTAATTATCAGTAAAGAATGAGACTTGGTCAGATGAAGCGTTGTGGCACTGTGCTGAAGTTGCCCTGTCCATGTCAGTTGTTACAAACCAAATTAGCTGGAGTACTGCTTTTCTACTACAAGACTATGGATGACAGTGGCTAGCCCCCAACTCTAGCCGATTATACACACCCCCATATTCACAGAGAGCCCTGCACCCCACAGTAAAGGCAAGCTAGACGTGAGTACTTTGGCTGACATTGTGTGTACCAGTTCTGAAATGCTCCTCTCAGGAGAACTGGAAAGATTAATGTTTACTTCTCATCTACTGCCTTTGCCCTAGCACTTAGCTTTGAATTTCATGGCATTTGGTTCTGCTGGCCTCGACCTTGACTTTACCCATTGTGTCTTAACTGTTGGTCAGCCTTCCCTTGTTCTGTTCTCACCTGTACTATATCTTGCAAAGATTCCACAAAATTTCTGGCATGTGGCTGGCACCCTTCCTCTATTTCCAATGTGGTATAAATATTTCTCTATGGATTGGGGGAGTTAGAAAGGTAGTAGGGAAAGCAGTTAAATGTGCAAGGCCAGTTTGCCATGTTATACTGAAATATGTCATTTAGTTAATTTAGACTGTTTAATTAACCGTATCAATATTTTAATGAATTTCTATGTAATATTTGCAGGTGTATTGGCCTGAGATTAAGGGCAAATAGGCCTGTTAATAACTTACTACATGACCTTAGGCAAGCCACTTAATCAGTCTGGGCTTTAGGTTTCTTACCTGAAATACAAAATAAAAAAGTTGATCTCTAAAATTCCTCTCACCTATCTTATTTTTATGACTCTCGTGTTTTTAACAGTGCATTTAGCTAAAGCATTCCACCAGGACTATAATTCACTGCAGTTTGACTGTTATAAGGTAACCCTCACATGTATATAAAAGTCTATTCCTTCATAAAAAGGAGTGTCATTCTGTTTAAATTTTGAGCAGATCACAGTAATAACAACCTATGTGCTCACACTTGGCTTATCTGTCACATAGTAATTGTTCATTTACAATACTTGATACTGTAGATATTTTAAGGACCATTTCTCCTGGATGTTCTTGATGAAACATGTTATGCTCCGTTACTCAGCGTTTAGAACTAATGACTGTTACTCTCAGCTTGTTGTCAGCCAGCTCCCACTTTTCTCTCCAGAACACTTGTGATGGCAAAGGGCATCTTTTGAAAGATTTTAAGGTCCAGAAAGCTCATGCCCATGAAGTCCTTGGTCCCTGTCAATTCTTCAAGAAAATATTTAGTCATGTGTCAGCTGATAGGAAGGCAAGCAAGACTATTGCCTGCAAAAGGGATGTAGCACTTATGCTTTCCTAACAGTGTAGTTAATTCATTGCTTTATGCCATGGTAAGTTATGCAGAAATGTCAGATGCAGATAATGTTCTTTTGAATTGGAATACAAGATGACAGAATCAGTTATATTAACTAAATTGGCCAGATAATTTTTTCAAACATCTTAATTATTCATTATCCAAAGAGGTTTCTAAAAATTGTGCTTTGAAATACATTTGACTATTAGAAGGATCGTAGATGTCACCTTGAACACCCTCCCAGCCAGTGCAGTGAGTCCTTCTAATATTGCCGTCGCTGTGGTGGGGGCCATCTAACCTTTGTTGAACATGTCCCATTCCAAAGAAATTTCTATTACAAATATAGATATTTTTTTACATTTTTAATTGAAGTATAGTTGATTTACAATGTTGTGTTAATTTCTGTTATACAGAAAAGGGATTCATTTACACACATATATACATTCTTTTAAAAATATTTTTTCCATTATGGTTTAGCATAGATATTTCTATTTTTGAACAAGTTTTTAAAAATTTAGATTTACTAATTTTCTCTTAGCTCTACCAGTTGGTCCTAATTTTTCACCTATACCCTTAACTCCAACCTTTTCCTCCACCCCTATATCTGCATAGAGAAAGGAAAGGTCTTCCTCTTTCATTCATACATGTAGTCATCTGACAAGTCAACTACTGTGTATATAAGGTGTGTGTTTGTGTATTTAGTGCCTACTACATATTAGGCACCATGCCAGATACTAGAATAAAACAATGATTAAGGTAAAACGTGCAGCAGCCCTCAGAGAATTTACTGGCTAGGAGTAACATGGACAAATGAACTGTCCATTTCAATATATGGTCAGTAGTTCAAATCTTTGCATACAAGTTTTGGGAAATAACTTTGTATTGAATAACCTTATCTGTGTTTGAACCTTCCCACTTTTCAAATTATTAATATTAACAATATATTATATTTGTACAGTACTTAAGATATAATATTGCTTACACCTGTACCATACTTAATAGAATAATAATTACAGACCTTGTTTATAATAACTGAGAGTGCCGTTTCAATAGTAGTTTAATGTGTATTGTTACCCTGACCTCATTAAGTATGAGGAGACTGAGATTCATCCAAAGGACTTATTCAAAGTCATAGAATTAGTGAGTAGAAGGAAGAGATTCAATATTCACTTCTCCAACTCTTAGGCCTCTGCTGAATTTCAGCTATGGAGAAAGAATCTTTGCTTTTGCATGGGGAAGGGGGATTCTCCACTTTTGAAACAATCCAATAAAGTGATAGTAAACAGTACAAATGGCAAGCAGTTCCATCAGTGAAACGGACATTTAAAAAGGACTTCTTATATATATGTATTTAAAATAGGAATCTTTATAAAAATGGTTTTAATTGATGCTCAAATAATAATGATATGATGATAAGAAATACAGCACTGCAATTTTAGAACTGAATAATTTTAAATATGTTTGTAAGAAACAAAGACACTTCTTTAAGCAGCCCTGGGAAAAAGTATTGAGGTTGTGTCCATTTACTATTCTAGGGGACTTCAGGATTCACCCAGTCAATTAAACCTACTGTAAATAAACTACAAAAATAGTTATAAATACCAAGGGGCATCACAGAACATTTGGACTTCACAACTCTCAGTATGTTATCTTGAGTAATTTTGAGAGTGATGTCTGGTAAACACACATTGTCCTGAAATGTTAAGGACAGAAGAGGCAGGGTCACTAGTTATCCCTGGGACATTTTTCAGACATTACCCCAAATTTAATGTAAAATATTAATTTTGCTCACTTCCCACCCCCGCCTATGATAAGCACCAATCTGTTATCTCTGAGTTTAGTTAGGTTTCTTAATTTGTAGATCTTTTAAGTTTTAATCATTTAAGTTTAGATCATTAGTTTAGTTCATTAGTATAGATCATTAAGTTTTAATGATGATTGTGGTATAAAAAATTTTGCCCTCTATCCCCATGTTCTTGAACTTCTATTTAATATCTGCCTCATTAATAACAACTCTATTATCATGTCAAGATGCCCTATTGTCTCTGGCAGCTCGATCATGCTTTTCTTTTTTTTTACATCTTTATTGGAGTATAATTGCTTTACAATGGTGTGTTAGTTTCTGCTTTATAACAAAGTGAATCAGCTATACATATACATCTATCCCCATATCTCTTCCCTCTTGCATCCCCCTCCCTCCCACCCTCCCTATCCCATGCCTCCAGGTGGTCACAAAGCACCTAGCTGATCTCCCTGTGCTATGTGGCTGCTTACCACTAGCTATCTATTTTACCTTGGTAGGGTGTATATGTCTGTGCCACTCTTTCACTTTGTCACAGCTTATCCTTCCCCCTCCCCGTGTCCTCAAGTCTATTCTCTAGTAGGTCTCTGTCTTTATTCCCGTCTGACCCCTAGGTTCTTCATGACATTTTTTTCCCTTAAATTCCATATATATGTATTAGCACATAGTATTTTTCTTTCCCTTTCTGACTTACTTCACTCTGTATGACAGACTCTAGGTCCATCCACCTCATTACAAATAGCTCAATTTCGTTTCTTTTTATGGATGAGTAATATTCCATTGTATATATGTGCCACATCTTCCTTATACATTCATCCAATGATGGACACTTAGGTTGTTTCCATCTCCGGGCTATTGTAAATAGAGCTGCAATGAACATTTTGGTACATGACTCTTTTTGAATTATGGTTTTCTCAGGGTATATGCCCAGTAGTGGGATTGCTGGGTCATATGGTAGTTCTATTTGTAGTTTTTAAAGAAACCTTCATACTGTTCTCCATAGTGGCTGTACCAATTTACATTCCCACCAGCAGTGCAAGAGTGTTCCACCTAGGAGGTGGGTCAAAAAGGATCTTGCTGTGATTTATGTCATAGAGTGTTCTGCCTATGTTTTCCTCTAAGAGTTTGATAGTTTCTGGCCTTATGTTTAGGTCTCTAATCCATTTTGAGCTTATATTTGTGTATGGCATTAGGGAGTGATCTAATCTCATACCTCTACATGTACCTATCCAGTTTTCCCAGCACCACTTATCTGAAGTCAGGGAGCCTGATTCCTCCAGCTCAGTCTTATGTTCTCAAAATTGCTTTGGCTATTCGGGGTTTTTGTGTTTCCATAAACATTGTGAAATTTTTTGTTCTAGTTCTGTGGAAAATGCTAGTGATAGTTTGATAGGGATTGCATTGAATCTGTAGATTGCTGTGGATAGTAGAGTGATTTTCACAATGTTGATTCTTCCAATCCAAGAACATGGTATATCTCTCGAGCTGTTTGTAACATCTTTAATTTCTTTCATCAGTGTCTTACAGTTTTCTGCATACAGGTCTTTTGTCTCCTTAGGTAGGTTTATTCCTAGGTAATTTATT
>NW_020175078.1:1941175-1941689 GCF_003031525.2 Neophocaena asiaeorientalis asiaeorientalis
TTTCTAACTATAATCTCTTCAAATATCTTCTTAGTCCCTTTCTTTTTCTCTTCTTCTTCTGGAACCCCTATAATTTGAATGTTGGTGCATTTAATGTTGTCCCAGTGGTCTCTGAGACTGTCCTCAAGTCTTTTCATTCTTTTTTCTTTATTCTGCTCTGCAGTAGTTATTTCCACTATTTTATCTTCCAGGTCACTTATCCGTTCTTCTGCCTCAGTTATTCTGCTATTGATCCCATCTAGAGTGTTTTTCATTTCGTATATTGTGTTGTTCTTCGTTGCTTGCTTCATCTTTAGTTCTTCTAGGTCCTTGTTAAATGTTTCTTGCATTTTGTCTCTTCTATTTCCAAGATTTTGGATCATCTTTACTATCATTATTCTGAATTCTTTTTCAGGTAGACTGCCTATTTCCTCTTCATTTGTTAGGTCTGGTGAGTTTTTATCTTGCTCCTTCATCTACTGTGTTTTTCTGTCTTCTCATTTTGCTTATCTTACTGTGTTTGGGGTCTCCTTTT
>NW_020175078.1:1941863-1951889 GCF_003031525.2 Neophocaena asiaeorientalis asiaeorientalis
AGGGAGGGAGGGAGGAAGGAAGGAAGGAGGGAAGGAAGGAAAGAAAGAAAGAAAGAAGATAAAATAAAGAAACTTAAAATAAAATAGTTATTAAAATAGAAAATAAATATTAAGAAAAAAAAAATTTTTAAGGAAAACAAAACAAAAAAAACAAAAAATGGACGGATAGAACCCTAGGAGAAATGGTGGAAGCAAAGCTATACAGACAAAATGTCACACAGAAGCATACACATACACACTCACAAAAACAGGAAAAGGGGAAAAAATCATAAATCTTGCTCTCAAAGTCCACCTCCTCAATTTGGGATGATTCGTTGTGTATTCATGTATTCCACAGATGCAGGGTACATCAAGTTGATTGTGGGGCTTTAATCCGCTGCTCCTGAGGCTGCTGGGAGAGATTTCCCTTTCTCTTCTTTGTTCTTACAGCTCCTGGGGCTCAGCTTTGGATTTGGCCCCGCCTCTGCATGTAGGTTGACGGAGGGCGTCTGTTCTTCACTCAGACAGGACGGGGTTAAAGGAGCAGCTGATTCGGGGGCTCTGGCTCACTCAGGCCTGGGGAAGGGAGGGGCACGGAGCGCGGGGTGAGCCTGCGGCCGCAGAGGCCAGCAGAACGTTGCATGAGCCTGAGGCGCGCCGTGCGTTCTCTCGGGGAAGTTGTCCCTGGATCCCGAGACCCTGGCTGTGGCGGGCCGCACAGACTCCCCGGAAATGGGGTGTGGATAGTGACCTGTGCTTGCACACAGGCTTTTTGGTGGCGGCAGCAGCAGCATTAGCATCTCATGCCCATCTCTGGGGTCCGTGCTTTTAGCCGCGGCTCACGCCCGTCTCTGGAGCTCCTTTAAGCATAGCTCTTAATCCCTTCTCCTCGCACACCAGGAAACAAAGAGCGAAGAAAAAGCCTCTTGCCTCTTCGGCAGCTCCAGACTTTTCCCTGGACTCCCTCCCGGCTAGCCATGTGGCACTAGCCCCCTTCAGGCTGTGTTCATGCCGCCAACCTCAGTGCTCTTCCTGCGCTCCGACCGAAGACCAAGCTTCAGGTCCCAGCCCCGCCCGCCCCGGCGGGTATCAGACAAGCTTCTCGGGCTAGTGAATGCCGGTCAGCACTGATCGTCTGTGCGGGAATATCTCCGCTTTGCCCTCCGCACCACTGTTGCTGGGCTCTCCTCTGCCGCCCCGTAGCTTCCCCGCCTCCGCCACCCTCAGTCTCCGCCCGCCAGGGGGCTTCCTATTGTGTGTGAAAACCTTTCCTCCTTCACAGCTCCCTCCCACTGGTGCAGGTCCCGTCCCCATCCTTTTGTCTCTGTTTATGCTTTTTTCTTTTGCCCTCCCCAGGTACGTGGGGAGGTTCTTGGCTTTTTGGAGGTCGAGGCCTTCTGCCAGCATTCAGTAGGTGTTCTGTAGGAGTTGTTCCACGTGTAGATGTATTTCTGGTGTATCTGTGGGAAGGAAGGTGATCTCCATGTCTTACTCTTCCGCCATCTGCCCTAATCTCAAAGCTGGTTCCGTTCTGGTGTTAGCAGTCCGAGTCCCTCCCCTGCTCAGCCTTGGGGCCTGAGCCCGGTCCCCAGCACCAGGCCACGGGCCCCTGCGAACAGGTGCCACACAGTGACTCTCAGTGGGGGAGTGAGGCATTGATGAAGATGGGGTTTGCTTGATAGGTGATGAGAACCAGAGTCCTTGTGAACGAGTCTGGGACCAGAGGCCTCTAGCCTCCGCCACACACCGGTATTTCTCACCCTAGGGCTGTCCTGCCAGCCCGATCATACTTTTTTTGCTCTTAGTTGGCCACAAACGTGTAGACTGACAACCTCGCTGAATAAATAGTTGAAGAATGATTTTTTTAGTAAAACTTAAGAGGACATATTATTTTTTTGATACCAGTAGCTCTAAAATACATTTATTTGGTACTTTGCATAAACATGATTCACTTTAACAGTAACCGAACAACTACTCCCATACAACCAAATTTCTCTATTCATAAAGTATAGACACCAATGAATCATTGTTAGTTGAGACCCCTGAATGGAAAATGCTGTAAAGGGGACTAGACAATACATGTATCATGTATTTCAGATGTCTCCGCTTTGAGAGTTAATTGCAGTCACAAAAGCAGTTATTTATTTACTAATGGATAATGTTGATGGAGCATATTACTTTGCTTGCATGCTGTAGCCAAGCCACTGAATATAATCATGTTATTATTCCTGCAAAGAAGTGAGGTTGGTGTTCTAACCCCCCTTACTGTCTTCTCTAGGAGTAACTGCAGAACAATGGGTATATACCAATTTATTTTTTATTGTTTGGGATATAAAGAAATATCTGTAGGTAACACTTCATATATAGATATGTATATATAATATACCTACACCAAAAAAATCCACCAAACAAGATTTTAAACAAAAGGATCAGTAAGTCATGTGTTCTTCCTTAGCACACATTGGCAAGAAACACAGAAAATTTGAAAATAACTTGTGTTGAAAACAATGAAGCAATAGTTTCTTAGACCCATACCCTTTCCATGAGAAGGGAAAAGGTCATAGTAGACACCAGACCCCATTTGAGTTTGCCCTGAGAGTTTCTAAAGACAATGCCAAAATTAACAGCTCTTGCTTCATACATATGCTGCCATTGAGGGTACTGTTGAGGAAAAAAATATGGACGCAGAAAATAAGAATGTTCTATAGAAGCCCATCTATAGTCTTTTTCTTTGTAAAAATTTCCTTTCATTGGTTACATCTCAAGTAGCTTGAATTAAGAAAAAATCAGAGCATGTGGAAAGGAGGGCCTCTGGAGTGTGGAGTTCCAGAGTTTGGAGAGATAGGACCTTCAATATGGCAGAGGGGTAAGACGTGGAGATCACCTTCCTCCCCACAAATACATCAGAAATACATCTACACGTGGAACAACTTGTACAGAACACCTACTGAATGATTGCAGAAGACCTCAGACTTCCCAAAAGGCAAGAAACTCCCTACATACCTGGCTATGCGGCTGACAGGGTCTTGGTGCTCTGGCCGGCTGTCAGGACTGTGCCTCTGAGGTGGGAGAGCCGAGTTCAGGACATTGGTCCACCAGAGACCTTCCGGCTCCACGTAATATCAAATGGTGAAAGCTCTCCCAGAGGTCCCCATCTCAACGCTAAGACTCAGCTCCACTCAATGACCAGCAAGCAACAGTGCTGGACACCCTATGACAAACAACTAGCGAGACAGGAACACAACACCACCCATCAGCAGAGAGGCTGCCTAAAATCATAATAAGGTCACAGACACCCCAAAACACACCACCAGATGCGGTTCTGCCCACCAGAAAGACAAGATCCAGCCTCATCCACCAGAACACAGGCACCAGGAAGCCTACACAACCCACTGAACCAACCTGAGCCACTGGGGACAGACACCAAAAACAATGAGAACTACGAGCCTGCAGCCTACAAAAAGGACATACCAAGCACAATAAGTGAAGGAAAATGAGAAGACAGAGAAACACACAGCAGATGAGGAGCAAGGTAAAAACCGACCAGACCTAACAAATGAAGAGGAAATAGGCAGTCTACCTGAAAAGGAATTCAGAATAGTGATAGTAAAGATGATACAAAATCTTGGAAATAGAATAGAGAAAATGGAAGAAACGTTTAACAAGGACCTAGAAGAACTAAAGAGCAAACAAACAATGATGAACAACACAATAAAAGATATTAAAAATTCTCTAGAAGGAATCAATAGCAGAATAACTGAGGCAGAAGAACAGATAAGTGACCTGGAAGATAAAAAAGTGGAAATAACTACCACAGAGCAGAATAAAGAAAAAAGAATGAAAAGAATTGAGGACAGTCTCAGAGACCTCTGGGACAACATTAAACACACAAACATTTGAATTATAGGGGTCCCAGAAGAAAAACAGAAAAAGATAGGGACTGAGAAAATATTTGAAGAGATTATTGTTGAAAACTTCCCTAATATGGGAAAGGAAATACCTAGGCAAGTCCAGGAAGCACAGAGAGTCCCATACAGGATAAATCCAAGGAGAAACATGCCAAGGCACATATTAATCAAACTATCAAAAATTAAATACAAAGAAAAAGTATTAAAAGCAGCAAGGGAAAAACAATAAATAACATACAAGGGAATCCCCATAAGGTTAACAGTGGATGTTTCAGCAGAAACTCTGCAAGCCAGAAGGGAGTGGCAGGACATATTTAAAGTGAAGAAAGGGAAAAACTTAAAACCAAAATTACTCTACCCAGCAAGGATCTCATTCAGATTCGATGGAGTAATTAAAACCTTCACAGACAAGCAAAAACTAAGAGTTCAGGACCACCAAACCAGCTTTACAGCAAACGCTAAAGGAACTTCTCTAGGCAGGAAACAAAAGAGAAGCAAAAGGCTTACAATAACAAACCCAAAACAATTAAGAATATGGTAATAAGAACATACATATTGATAATTAGCTTAAATGTAAATGGATTAAATGCTCCAACCAAAAGGTATAGACTGGCTGAATGGATACAAAAACAAGACCCATATATATGCTGTTTACAAGAGACCCACTTCAGACCTAGGGACACTTACAGACTGAAGGTGAGGGGGTGGAAAAAGATATTCCATGCAAATGGAAATCGAAAGCTAAATTAGCAATTCTCATATCGGACAACATAGATTTTAAAATAAAGACAATTACAAGAGACAGAGATACTACATAATGATCAAGGGATCAATCCAAGATGAAGATAAAACAGTTGTAAATATTTATGCACCCAGTATAGGAGCACCTCAATACATAAGGCAAATAAAAATTGCTAACCGCCATAAAAAGGGGAAATTGACAGTAACACAATCATAGTAGGGGACTTTAACACCCCACTTTCACTAATGGACAGATCATCCTAAATGAAAATAAATAAGGAAACATAACCTTTAAATGATACATTAAACAAGATGGACTTAATTCATATTTATAGGACATTCCATCCAAACACAACAGAATATACTTTCTTCTCAAGTGCTCATGGAACATTCTCCAGGATAGATCATATCTTGGGCCACAAATCAAGCCTTTGTAAGTTTAAGAAAATTCAAATTGTATCAAGTATCTTTTCCGACCACAATGCTATGAGACTAGATATCAATTACAGGAAAAGATCTGTAAAAAATACAAACACATGAAGGCTAAACAATACACTACTAAATAACCAAGAGATTACTGGAGAAATCCAAGAGGAAATCAAAATGTACCTAGAAACAAATGACAATGAAAACACGATGACCGAAAACCTATGGGATACAGCAAAAGCAGTTCTAAGAGGGAAGTTTATAGCAATAAAATCCTACCTCAAGAAACAAGAAGCATCTGCAATAAACAACCTAACCTTACACCTAAAGCAATTAGAGAAAGAAGAACAAAAAAACCCCAAAGTTAACAGAAGGAAAGAAATCATAAAGATCAGATCAGGAATAAATGAAAAAGAAATGAAGGAGGCAATAGCAAAGATCAATAAAACTAAAAGCTGGTTCTTTGAGAAGATAAACAAAATTGATAAACCACTAGCCAGACTCATCAAGAATAAAAGGGAGAATACTCAAATCAACAGAATTAGCAATGAAAAAGGAGAAGTAACAACTGACACTGTAGAAAGACAAACGATCATTGGAGACTACTGCAAGTAAATATATGCCAATAAAATGGAGAATCTGGAAGAAATGGACAAATTCTGAGAAAAGCACAACCTTCCGAGGGTGAACAAGGAAGAAATAGAAAATATAAACAGACCAATCTCAAGTAATGAAATTGAGACTGTGATTAAAAATCTTCCACCAAACAAAAGCCCAGGACCAGATGGCTTCACAGGCAAATTCTATCAAACATTTAGAGAAGAACTAACACCTATCCTTCTCAAACTCTTCCAAAATATAGCAGAAGGAGGAATACTCCCAAACTAATTCTACGAGGCCACCATCACCCTGATACCAAAACCAGACACAGATGTCACAAAAAAAGAAAACTACAGGCCAGTATCACTAATGAACAGAGATGCAAAAATCCTCCACAGAATACTAGCAAACAGAATCTAACAGCACATTAAAAGGATCATACACCATGATCAAGTGGAGTTTATCCCAGGAATGCAAGTATTCTTCAGTATATGCAAATCAATCAATGTGATACACCATATCAACAAACTGAAGGAGAAAAACCATATGATCATCTCAATAGATGCAGAGAAAGCTTTTGACAAAATTCCACACCCATTTATGATAAAAACCCTGCAGAAAGTAGGCATAGAGGGAAATTTCCTCAACATAATAAAGGCCATATATGACAAACCCACAGCCAACATCATCCACAATGGTGAAAAACTAAAAGCATTTCCACTAAGATCAGGAACAAGAGAAGGTTGCGCACTCTCACCACTCTTATTCAACATAGTTTTAGAAGTTTTAGCCACAGCAGTCAGAGAAGAAAAAAAAAATGAAAGGAATCCCAATTGGACAAGGAGAAGTTCAGCTGTCACTATTTGCAGATGACATGATACTATACATAGAGAATCCTAAAGATGCTACCAGAAAACTACTAGAGCTAATCAATGAATGTGGTAAACTTGCAGGATACAAAATTAATGCACAGAAATCTCTTGCATTCCTATACACTAATGATGAAAAATCTGAAAGAGAAATCAAGGAAACACTCCCATTTACCATTGCAACAAAAAGAATAAATTACCTAGGAATAAACCTACCTAAGGAGACAAAAGACCTGTATGCAGAAAACTGTAAGACACTGATGAAAGAAATTAAAGATGTTACAAACAGCTCGAGAGATATACCATGTTCTTGGATTGGAAGAATCAACATTGTGAAAATCACTCTACTATCCACAGCAATCTACAGATTCAATGCAATCCCTATCAAACTACCACTGGCATTTTAATCAGGAATAAATGAAAAAGAAATGAAGGAGGCAATAGCAAAGATCAATAAAACTAAAAGCTGGTTCTTTGAGAAGATAAACAAAATTGATAAACCACTAGCCAGACTCATCAAGAATAAAAGGGAGAATACTCAAATCAACAGAATTAGCAATGAAAAAGGAGAAGTAACAACTGACACTGTAGAAAGACAAACGATCATTGGAGACTACTGCAAGTAAATATATGCCAATAAAATGGAGAATCTGGAAGAAATGGACAAATTCTGAGAAAAGCACAACCTTCCGAGGGTGAACAAGGAAGAAATAGAAAATATAAACAGACCAATCTCAAGTAATGAAATTGAGACTGTGATTAAAAATCTTCCACCAAACAAAAGCCCAGGACCAGATGGCTTCACAGGCAAATTCTATCAAACATTTAGAGAAGAACTAACACCTATCCTTCTCAAACTCTTCCAAAATATAGCAGAAGGAGGAATACTCCCAAACTAATTCTACGAGGCCACCATCACCCTGATACCAAAACCAGACACAGATGTCACAAAAAAAGAAAACTACAGGCCAGTATCACTAATGAACAGAGATGCAAAAATCCTCCACAGAATACTAGCAAACAGAATCTAACAGCACATTAAAAGGATCATACACCATGATCAAGTGGAGTTTATCCCAGGAATGCAAGTATTCTTCAGTATATGCAAATCAATCAATGTGATACACCATATCAACAAACTGAAGGAGAAAAACCATATGATCATCTCAATAGATGCAGAGAAAGCTTTTGACAAAATTCCACACCCATTTATGATAAAAACCCTGCAGAAAGTAGGCATAGAGGGAAATTTCCTCAACATAATAAAGGCCATATATGACAAACCCACAGCCAACATCATCCACAATGGTGAAAAACTAAAAGCATTTCCACTAAGATCAGGAACAAGAGAAGGTTGCGCACTCTCACCACTCTTATTCAACATAGTTTTAGAAGTTTTAGCCACAGCAGTCAGAGAAGAAAAAAAAAATGAAAGGAATCCCAATTGGACAAGGAGAAGTTCAGCTGTCACTATTTGCAGATGACATGATACTATACATAGAGAATCCTAAAGATGCTACCAGAAAACTACTAGAGCTAATCAATGAATGTGGTAAAGTAGCAGGATACAAAATTAATGCACAGAAATCTCTGGCATTCCTATACACTAATGATGAAAAATCTGAAAATGAAATCAAGAAAACACTCCCATTTACCATTGCAACAAAAAGAATAAAATATCTAGGAATAAACCTACCTAAGGAAAATCCCTATCAAACTACCAGTGGTGTTTTTCACAGAAGTAAAACAAAAAATTTCACAATTTGTATGGAAACAAAATAGTCCCCCAATAGCTAAAGCAATCTTGAGAAAGAAAAACAGAGCTGGAGTAATCAGGCTCCCAGATTGCAGACTATACTGCAAAGCTACAGTAATCAAAACAGTATGGTACTGGCACAAAAACAGAAATATAGATCAATGAAACAGGATTGAAAACCCAGAGATAAATGCATGCATGTATGGTCACCTTATCTTTGATAAAGGAGGCAAGAATATACAATGGAAAAAAGACAGCCTCTTCAATAAGTGGTGCTGGAAAAACTGGACAGCTACATGTAAAAGAATGAAATTACAGCACTCTCTAGCACCATACACAAAAATAAGCTCAAAATGGATAAACACCTAAATGTAAGGCTGGACACTATAAAACTCTTAGAGGAAAACATAGGCAGAACACTCTATGACATAAATCACAGCAAGATCCTTTTTGACCCACCTCTTAGAGAAATCGAAATAGAAACAAAAATAAATGAATGGGACCTCATGAAAATTAAAAGCTTTTTCACAGCAAAGGAAACCATAAGCAAGACCAAAAGGCAACCCTCAGAATGGGAGAAAATATTTGCAAATGAAGCAACTGACAAAGGATTAATCTCCAAAATATACAAGCAGCTCATGCAGCTCAATATCAAAAAAGCCAACAACCCAATCCAAAAGTGAGCAGAAGACCTAAATAGACATTTCTCCAAAGAAGATATACAGATTGCCAACAAACACATGAAAGGATGCTCAACATCAATCATTAGAGAAATGCAAATCAAAAGTACATTGAGGTATCACCTCACACTGGCCAGAATGGCCATCATCAAAAAATCTACAGGGCATCCCTGGTGGTGCAGTGGTTGAGAGTCCCCCTGCCGATTCAGGGGACACAGGTTCGTGCCCCGGTCCGGGAAGATCCCACATGCCGCGGAGCAGCTGGGCCCGTGAGCCATGGCCGCTGAGCCTGCACATCCGGAACCTGTGCTCTGCAATGGGAGAGGCCACAACAGTGAGAGGCCCGCGTACCGCAAAAAAAAAAAGAAAAAAAAAAAAACTACAAACAATAAGTGCTGCAGAAGGTGTGGAGAAATGGTCCCCCTCTGGCACTGTTGGTGGGAATGTAAATTGATACAGCCACTATGGAGAATAGTATGGAGGTTCCTTAATATACTAGAAATAGAACCACCATATGACCCAGCCATCCCACTACTGGTCATATACCCTGAGAAAACCATAATTCAAAAGAGTCATGTATGACAATGTTCATTGCAGCACTATTTACAGTAGCCAGGACTCAGGAGCAACCTAATTGTCCACTGACAGATGAATGGATAAAGAAGATGTGATACATATATACAATGGAATATTACTGAGCCATAAAAAGAGTTATTTGAGTTATTGAGTTATTTGTCATGAGGTGGATGTACCTAGAGTCTGTCATACAGGGTGAAGTAAGTCAGAAAGAGAAAAACAAATACTGTATGCTAACACATATATATAGAATCTAAAAAAGAAAAATTGTTCTTAAGAACCAAGGGCAGGACAGGAATAAAGATGCAGATGTAGAGAATGGATTTGAGGACATGGAGAGGGGGAAGGGTAAGCAGGGATGAAGTGAGAGAGTGGCACTGACACATATACACTACAAAATGTAAAACAGATAGCTAGTGGGAAGCAACCTCATAGCACAGGGAGACCAGCTCGGTGCTTTGTGAACACCTAGAGAGGTGGGATAGGGAGGG
>NW_020175078.1:1954375-1973184 GCF_003031525.2 Neophocaena asiaeorientalis asiaeorientalis
CAAGAATATACAATGGAAAAAAGACAGCCTCTTCAATAAGTGGTGCTGGAAAAACTGGACAGCTACATGTAAAAGAATGAAATTACAGCACTCTCTAGCACCATACACAAAAATAAGCTCAAAATGGATAAACACCTAAATGTAAGGCTGGACACTATAAAACTCTTAGAGGAAAACATAGGCAGAACACTCTATGACATAAATCACAGCAAGATCCTTTTTGACCCACCTCTTAGAGAAATCGAAATAGAAACAAAAATAAATGAATGGGACCTCATGAAAATTAAAAGCTTTTTCACAGCAAAGGAAACCATAAGCAAGACCAAAAGGCAACCCTCAGAATGGGAGAAAATATTTGCAAATGAAGCAACTGACAAAGGATTAATCTCCAAAATATACAAGCAGCTCATGCAGCTCAATATCAAAAAAGCCAACAACCCAATCCAAAAGTGAGCAGAAGACCTAAATAGACATTTCTCCAAAGAAGATATACAGATTGCCAACAAACACATGAAAGGATGCTCAACATCAATCATTAGAGAAATGCAAATCAAAAGTACATTGAGGTATCACCTCACACTGGCCAGAATGGCCATCATCAAAAAATCTACAGGGCATCCCTGGTGGTGCAGTGGTTGAGAGTCCACCTGCCGATTCAGGGGACACAGGTTCGTGCCCCGGTCCGGGAAGATCCCACATGCCGCGGAGCAGCTGGGCCCGTGAGCCATGGCCGCTGAGCCTGCACATCCGGAACCTGTGCTCTGCAATGGGAGAGGCCACAACAGTGAGAGGCCCGCGTACCGCAAAAAAAAAAAGAAAAAAAAAAAAACTACAAACAATAAGTGCTGCAGAAGGTGTGGAGAAATGGTCCCCCTCTGGCACTGTTGGTGGGAATGTAAATTGATACAGCCACTATGGAGAATAGTATGGAGGTTCCTTAATATACTAGAAATAGAACCACCATATGACCCAGCCATCCCACTACTGGTCATATACCCTGAGAAAACCATAATTCAAAAGAGTCATGTATGACAATGTTCATTGCAGCACTATTTACAGTAGCCAGGACTCAGGAGCAACCTAATTGTCCACTGACAGATGAATGGATAAAGAAGATGTGATACATATATACAATGGAATATTACTGAGCCATAAAAAGAGTTATTTGAGTTATTGAGTTATTTGTCATGAGGTGGATGTACCTAGAGTCTGTCATACAGGGTGAAGTAAGTCAGAAAGAGAAAAACAAATACTGTATGCTAACACATATATATAGAATCTAAAAAAGAAAAATTGTTCTTAAGAACCAAGGGCAGGACAGGAATAAAGATGCAGATGTAGAGAATGGATTTGAGGACATGGAGAGGGGGAAGGGTAAGCAGGGATGAAGTGAGAGAGTGGCACTGACACATATACACTACAAAATGTAAAACAGATAGCTAGTGGGAAGCAACCTCATAGCACAGGGAGACCAGCTCGGTGCTTTGTGAACACCTAGAGAGGTGGGATAGGGAGGGTGGGAGGGAGACGCAAGTGGCAGGGGATATGGGCATATATGTATGCATATAGCTGATTCACTTTGTTATACAGCAGAAACTAACACAATAATGTAAAGCAATTATACTCCAATAAAGATTTTTTAAAATTCAATGGCTTTTAGCATATTCACAGAGTTGAGTATCATCACCAAATCAATTTTAGAACATTTTCATTTTCCCAGAAGGAACCTTGCCCCCTTTAGCCATAACCTCACAATCCCCCATTCCCTCCACCATCCCTGCCACCAGCCCCAGATGACCACTAATATACTTTTTGTCCCTATAGAAAATTTTCTATCTGAAAATTTCATATGAAGAAATCACATAATAATATGTGGTCTTCTGTGACTGGTTTCCTTCTTTTAGCATAATGTTTTCAAGGTTCATCTATTCTATAGCAGATATCAGTGATTCATTCCTTTTTATTACCAAATAAAACTCCATTCTCTGAATATACCACATTCTCTTTAGTAGTTCATCAGTTGATGGACATTTGGGTTGTTTCCACTTTTTGGCTATTGTGAATAATGCTGCTATGAACATTCATATATAAATTTTTATGTGGATGTATGTTTTCATTTCCCTTGGGTATATATCTAGTAATGGAGTTGCTGGGTCATATGTAACACTGTGTTTAACCATTTGATGAACTGACACACTTTTCCAAGGTGCCTGACCATTTTATTTTTCCATAAGCAATGAATAAGTGTTCCAATTTTTCTCACATGCTTTTCAATACTTGTTATTGTCTGTCTTTTTGGTTTTAGCCAACCTAGTGGATGTGAATTGGTACCTTATTGTGGTTTTAATTTGCATTTCCCTAATGATGTTGAGTATCATTGTATATGCTTATTGGTCATTCATGTATCTTACTTGAAGAAACATCTAACCAAATCCTTTGCTCTTTTTAAAATTGGGTTATGTGTGTTTTTATTGTTGAGTTTTACATGTTCTTTATATATTCTGGACATCAGATATATGGTTTTAAAATATTTTAACCCATTTTGTGGGTTGTCTTTATTTTCTGGATAGTGTGTTTTGAAGCACAAATGTTTTTGTTTCATTTTGTTTTGTTTAATTTTGATGAAGTCCATTTTATCCCTTTTGGGTTTTTGTTTGTTTGTTTGTTTTTGCCCTCGGTGTCATATTTGAGAAACCACTGCATAATCCAACGTCATGAAGATTTACACCTATATTTTTCTCTAAGAATTAAATAGTTTTAGCTCTTACATTTAGGTTTTTAATTTTGAGTTAATTTTTGATAAGATGTGAGGTAAGGGTAATGCAACCTCCTTCTTTTGCATGTAGATATTCAATTGTTTGAGTACTATTCATTGACTATTCTTTCTCCATTTGGTTGTCTAGGCACCTTGGTTGAAATCAATTGACCATAAATATATGGGTCCATTTGTCTTCATTCTCAATTCTATTCCATTGATCTATATGTTTATTCTTACACAAGTAACACACTGTCTTGATTACTGTAACTTTGTAGTAAGTTTTGGAGATGGGAAGTGTGAGTCCTACAACATTGTTCTTCTGTTCCAAGATTGTTTTCACAATTGTGTCTTTTAAATATCTGTATGAATTTTAGAATCAGCTTCTCAATTTCTACAAAAAAATGTCAGCTGGGATTTTGATAGGGATTACATTGAATCTGTAAATATTTTGGGGAAGTATTACCACCTTAAAAATATCAAATCTTCCAATTCATGAACAAGAAAGGCTTTCCTTTTTTTTTTAGGTCTTCTTTAATTTATTTTCAACAATGTTTTATATTTTTCAGAGTACAAATTTTGTACTAGTTTGATTAAATTGGTTCCTATTTCATTCTTTCAGATACTATAATAAATGAATTTTTTTCTTAATTCCATTTTCAGATATTTTATTGCTAGTATATAAAATATAATTGTTTTGGTATATTGATCTTATATCATGCAACCTTGCTGAACTTGCTTGTTAACTCTAATATTTTTTGTTTGTTTATTCATTTGTGAGGCTTCCTTAGGTTATGTCATCTGTAAATATAGATTATTTTACTTTTTATTTTCAATCTGGATGTGTGTGTGTGTTTGTGTGTGTGTGTCTAGAACCTATAATGTTAAGTAGAAATGTCAGTAAGGGACATCCTTACATGTTCCTGATCTCAGAGGAAAGCTTTCAGTCTTTCACCATCAAACATAATGCTGGCTGTGGTTTTCCATAGATGCCCTCTATCAGATTGAAGTAGTCCCCTTTTATCTCTAGGTTGTTGAGTTTTTTACTAGGGGTAATATACATTGATTTTTCATAGCTCTGAATAAATTTTGCATATTTGGAACAAATCCCACTTGGACATGGTATACATCATTTTTTGTGTGTATTGCTGGATTCATTTGCTAGTATTTTGTAGAGGATTTTTGTATCTACTTTCATAAGATATATTAGCCTTCAGTGTTTATTTTCTTGTGATGTCTTTGGCTGGTCATGGCATCAGGGTAATACTGACCTCATAAAATAAATTATACTTTCTCCCCTATTTTTGGAAATGTTTTAAAGTATTGATGTTAATTCTTCATTAAATATTAGAATTCACAAGTGAAGTCATCTTGTTCTTTTCTTGTGGGAAGTTTTTGATTGGTAATGTAATTTCTTGTTTTAGGTCTATTCAGGTTTTCATTTTATTTTCTTGAGTCAGTTTCAATAGTTTGCATCTTTCTAGGAATTTGTCCATTTAATCTAGGTAATCTAATTTGTTTTCATACAAGTGTTCATAGTATTTCCTTATAATCTTGTTTTTTCCTGTATGATTGGAAATAATGTTTCCTCTCTATTCCTGACATTAGTAATTTGAAATTTCTTTTTTCCCCCTTTGTCAGTCTAATTAAGGTTTGTAAACTTTGTTGATGTTTGTGAAGAACTAACATTTGGTTTTGTTGATTTTCTATATTGTTTTTAGTTCACTATTTTTCTCACACAGTAATATTTATTACGTCCTTCTGTTTGCTTTGAGTTTAATTTGCTCTTTGTTTTTACTTTTTTAAATAAAAATTTATTTCTTTGAAACTTTCTACTTTTTTAATAAAGGTGTTTACTGACATAAATTTTCCTTTAGGTACTGCTTTCATCACATCTCATAAATTTGGTATATTGTGTCTTCATTCTCATTCATCTCAAAATATTTTCTAATTTTCCTTGTGATTTCTTCTTTGATGCATTGGTTATTTAGCAGTATGTTGTTAATTTCCACATATTTGTGAATTTCCCAAATTTCCTTCTTTTATTGAATTCTAATTTTATTTCACTTTGGTCTGAAAGGATACTTTGTATGATTTCAATCCTATCAACAGTTTATTGACATTTGTTTTATCTTCAAATATATATTGTGAAGAATGGTCTATGTGCACTTGAGTAGAATGTATAACATGTATTGTGGGTGGAGTGTTCTATAGATGTCTGTTAGTTCTAGCTATATAACAGTTTCGTTTAAATCTTCTATTTCCTTTTGATCTGATCTTCTGCCTGGTTGTTCTTTTTTTTTTCTTTTAACATTCATCTACGTGCTTTATTTGATGCTCACCAAAACTCTGTTGGGTGGACAGGACAGCACCAGCATTCAAAGCTAAGGTACCAGAACTCAGAATGTAAGGTAGATGAGATCACATGTTTAATAAATTGAGGAGCTTCCTTATAGCTACACTGTCTTTTTTTTTCTATTCTTTTTCAAATTCTTTTCCCACTTAAGTTATTACAGAATATTGAGCAGACTTCCTGGTGCTATACAGTAGGTCCTTGTTGGTTATCTGTTTTAAATATAGCAATGTGTACATGTCAATCCCCAACACCCAGTCTGTCCTGGTTGTTCTATCCATTATGAAAAGTGGGACATTGAAGTTTCAAACTATTGTTGAACTATTTCTCCCTTCAAGTTGGACAGTTTTGCTTCATAAATATTAGGGCTCATTTTTTAGGTACATATATATTTATAATTGTTATATCTTTTTAATGGATTTGCCCTTTTAGCTTTATAAAATATCCTTCTTTGTGTCTAATAACAATTTTGTCTTAAACTCTATTTTGTCTGATATTAGTACAGCCCTCCAGCTCTCTTTTGTTTACTCTTTATGTGGTATATCTTTTTCCATGCTTTTTCTTTCAAACTACTTCTGTCTTTGAATCTAAAGTGTATCTCATGTAGGTAGCTTATAGTTGGATCATATTTTTTGTCCATTATGTTAGTATCTGTCTTTTAATTAAAGTATTTAATTTAAGTATTATTTAATTAATAAGGTAAGGTTTACATTTGTTGTTTTTCTGTATCACTGATGTCTTTCTTTTTCTCTATTACTTCCTCCTTCTGTGTTAAATAGACATGATCTAGTGTACCATTTTAATTCCCTTTTTATTTGTTTTGAGATATATGTGTGTGTGTGTGTGTGTATACACACACACACACACATTTTAGTTTTCTTAACAGTGACTCGGGATTATAAGTGACATTTTAATGTCTAATCATCTATTTTACGTTAGTATCCACTTAATTTCAATAGTATATAAAAATTTTGTTTCTATATTAGTTCCCTTCCCTCCCCATCTTTATGCCATTACTGTCATACAGTTTTTACATCTTTATATATTATATGCCAATTAACACAGATTTATATAAGCACTTTATGCAGTTGCCTTTTAAATAGGAGGAAAAAAGATTACAAATAAAAAATACATCTCTTCTCTCTTTTATACTTACTTATGTAGTTAAGTTTACTGTTGCTCTGTATTTTCAAAGAGTTTCAGTTACTGTCTAGTGCCCTTTGATGTCAGCCTGACGAACTCCCTTTTGTATTTTTTGTTTTAACATCTTTATTGGGGTATAATTGCTTTACAATGGTGTGTTAGTTTCTGCTTTATAACAAAGTGAATCAGTTATACATATACATATGTTCCCATATGTCTTTCCTCTTGCGTCTCCCTCCCTCCCACCCTCCCTGTCCCACCCCTCCAGGCTGTCACAAAGCACTGAGCCAATATCCCTGTGCCATGTGGCTGCTTTCCACTAGCTATCTACCTTATGTTTGTTAGTGTGTATATGTCTATGCCTCTCTCTCGCCCTGTCACAGCTCACCCTTGCCCCTCCCCATATCCTCAAGTCCGTTCTCCAGTAGGTCTGCGTCTTTATTCCTGTCTTACCCCTCGGTTCTTCATGACATTTTTTTTCTTAAATTCCATATATATGTGTTAGCATATGGTATTTGTCTTTTTCTTTCTGACTTACTTCACTCTGTATGACAGACTCTAGGTCTATCCACCTCATTACAAATAGCTCAATTTCGTTTCTTTTTATGGCTGAGTAATATTCCATTGTATATATGTGCCACATCTTCTTTATCCATTCATCCGATGATGGGCACTTAGGTTCCCTTTTGTGTTTATTATATGCCAGGGTTTGCTAGTGATAAGTTCTCTAAGATTTTTCTTATCTGGGAAACTCTTAATTTCTACTCGTTTATGAGGGATAGTTTTACTTGATTTATAATTCTTGATTGACAGTCTTTTACAGCACTTTGAATATGTTATTCCCTCTGCCTTCTATCTTCCATTAGTTTCTGATGAGAAATTAGATGCTTATGTTATTGAGGGTCCCTCGTACAAGATGAGTTGCTTCTTTACTGCTGCTTTTAACATTCTCTGTCATTAACTTTTGATAATTTGATTATGATGTGTCTAGATGTGGGTATCCCTAGGTTTATCCTATTTGGTGCTTGTTAAGCTTCTTAGATGTCTAAATTTATCTTTTTCATCAAATCTGGGACATGTTTGGATGTTAGCTCATCAAATATTCTGTGTACCTCTTTTTCTCTCCATTCCTATCTGGAGTCCCACTATGCATATGTTGGTATGGTTGATTGTGTCCCAAGGTTTCTGAGGCTCTGTTCATTTGACTCCACTCATTTTTCATTCCTGTCTTCAGACTGAATCATCTCAATTGATCTATTTTCAATTTCATGCATTTTTTTCTTCTGCCTGCTTAAATCTGCTGTTGAGTTCCTGTAGTGAATTTTCCATTTTATTTGTTATACTTTCCAACTCCAGAATTTCTATTTGGTTCTTTTTCATAATTTCTACATATTGCTATTCTCTATTTAGTGAGACATTATTTTTACTTTCTTTAATTCTTTAGACATGGTTTCTTTTAGTTCTTTGAACATTTAAACTGGTTGATATAAAATCTTTGTTAAATCCCATGTCTGGCTTCTTCAGAGATAGTTTTATTTCTTTATTTTTTTTCCCTGTGTATGGGTAATACTTTCTTGTTTCTTTGCATATCTCATAACTTTTCATTGAAAACTGGACATGTCAAACAATATAATATGGCAACTCTGGAAATCAGATTCTCTCCTATCCCCCAGGCTTACTCTAGTTGCTTTTTGTTCAGTAATTTTTTTTCTAAACTAATTTTGTAAGGTATGCACTCTTTGTTGTGTATGGCCACTCAGGTCTCTGCTCAGTTAGCTTAGTGGTCAGCTAATGATTGGATAGAAAGTTTCTTAAATGCCTGGAACCAATATGTCTCCCTGTCTTTGTCAAGGGGTTCTGTGCATGTGTTCAGGTATGCCTTCAACACCAAACCAGGTAGGTGACAACTCTACCTTAGCATTCACTTCCTGCTTTTACAGAGCCTCAAGTTCAGCCAGAAGTGAGAGGCTGGACACGGGCATGTCCTGTTACATTCCAAGGAAAATGTCAGGGCTTTTCAAAGTCCCTATGGACGTCTTATTCCCCCACTTTTCCTTTGTAGCTTTTTGGTTAGCCTCTTGTTTGTACCTCTGTTATCTACCACCTCATGCAGTTTGAAGTTAAGTAACTGTCTCTAAATATTTTCATCACCTGTGGGAGAAAGGCTGTTCATATAGTGTGAGCTCTGAGGCAGGTAAAATAAAGACAGCCTGTGTGTGGGGTCTTCCAGGGAACCACCAGATGAATAAAATAGTGACAATTCTCTGAGAAAAGTAATTTCAAGGAGCTTTAACCCATTATGCCCTTTACAGTGGCTACCAGGCTGCTGTTTTTCACTGAGATTGCAGGCTGTTTTGCAAGCCATAGCAAATTTGGAGGGGTGGAATCGGAATAGAGCAGGTAAAAGAGTCACAAAACTAAATGTTTTTATTGATATTCTGCCATTTCTTTGCATAGCTGCAAATCTTATTTAACTTTTAGAGTTCTGAAAACATTGATTTTGATAATCTTTGCCAGTTTTCTCATTGCTTTTATAGAAATGGGAATTTTTGAAGGTCCTTACTTACTCTGCTGTTTTTATTGCCACCACCCCTGAAAAAAATCTCCCTCGAATGTAATTGATAATGGTGTGTCTGTTATAATGAAAAGTATTTTATAATAATAAACTACATATGCGTTGCACAATGAAGGATACTTTTTTAGTATGAATTATGAGAAATGTTTTAATAATATATGTCCAATGATTTTGGATTTTTTTTTAGCAAAATCCATCACAAAGGTAATGAATTTCTGAGGCAAGCAAGAGTGCATCAGCCTATCCTGGATTAAGCTGTAGGTAATCTCATGGCACAGACAGTAGCAACCAACCAAACAGTTTATGTACCCCAAACAAAAAGAGGGTGTCCATTTTAAGCAAAGTCTCCAGAGCATGTCCAAGACAAACAAGAAGTAGGTTATAAAAATAGCAGAGGCTATGTTTGCCAATAGAAAACCATCCCTAGATGAAAAAGCTTCAGTCATACACTGAAGCTCTTAGACACATCTGTGAGCACAGCTGTGTCAGTTTGAAAAGTCACATTAAAATAGGAAGGCCAAACATCAACTATTACAGGAGGATTCTAATAGCCAAATATTCTGAGGGGCTGTTCTTGTGTTTGAGATTTCAGGTAACATTTTGGGAATTGTCTTTTATAGACTTATGAAAAACACAAGGTTGCTCAAAAGGATAATCCTATATTGTAAGCATTTTTCAGTCTTCATGTTTGAGAATGCTATTTGGAACTAAACTAAACATTCTACCACTGCAATATTTAGCTATCTAGTCATTTTTCTAATTTGGATTTAATATGAATGTGACCTAACAGTGATTAGTATGCTTTATTGTTTGAAAAAGTTCCAAAATAATGCAGTTAGATCAATATTTAATAGAAGCTTCCCTGAAAATCAATCTAGTTTACCAGTGGAAAAATGTTGAATAAATCATTTTACTTTGTTTCATTGTGAAATATATGTATAGGAATGTGTATACAATTATGACTTATATGTAAAGTCTAAAAAATATTTATGTAATATCTTGCAATCAAATATAATTATTGCAATCATGGTAATGCTGCTGCTGCTGGATGCCCAAATTATACAAAACTGATGAGTGGGAATCCTTCAGGGTATCTCCTATATCCTTTTAAGATGTACAATTCATTTTTTTAAACACAACTTAAGATATCCAGACTCACCTTATATTTTCCTTGCCTCAAGCATGGAATTAGCCAGTAGCTCTGATTGTTTTTAGTGAACAGTGATATATAGAAACCAAATAAGGGTGCCAGTTATACCCATTGCCACTAGCATGAGATTGCTCCCTGAAATGTTCAGTGAACTGAGATAGAAGTATACTCATACACACATACATATTTAAATATCATAAGTTAGTTCTGATATTTTCAATTCAATTTTAACATGACATTTATGTTTATATTTTTATTCACTGAATAATACTATTTCGAACAGCATTAAAAAATTTACTTTATCCTTCCTATAACACAGGATTTTCAAATGTTAAAAATGGTTTTAAAATTATCGTATCATTATTTCTGTTAACTATAACAACAGTAAATGAAATTTCAAATATCTTTGCACTTTTTTTATAATTAGACAGTTTTGGGTCCTTTTAATTTGTTTTATTTGTTTTCACTATGTAAAGCATTACATGATTCAGAAGCCAAAATTAATATAAAATGGCAGACTCCACATTCTCACTTCAATCCCCCATACTGTGAACTCCCCACTCTCACTTTTTTAAAATAAAATTTTAATATTAAAACAGTTTTAGATTTATGAAAAAAAAGCCCAAAGATAGTAGAGAGTTCCCATGTGTCCTAAACCTAATATCCCTTACTGTAACACCTTACATTAGTATGACACATTTATTTCAATTAATATATTACTGCTAACTAAAGACCATAGTTTTTTCAGATGTTCTTTGATTTTTATCTGATTTCCTTTTCCTGTCCCAGGATCCTGTCCAGGACACTACATTATATTTAGATGTTATATATCCTTTGGCTCCTCTTGACTGAGAAAGTCCTTCAGACTTTGCTTGCTTTTGATGACCTTGACAGTTTTGAGGAATACTGCTTAGATGTATTATAGAGTGTCCTGCAATTTGGATTTGTCTATAATCCATTTTGAGTTTATTTTTGTATATGGTGTGAGAAAATGTTCTAATTTCATTCCTTTACATGTAGATGTCCAGTTTTCCCAATACCGTTTATTGGAGAGATTGTCTTTTCCCCATTGTATATATTCTTGCCTCCTTTGTCATGGGTTAGTTGACCATATAAGTGTGTGTTCATTTTGGGGCTTTTGTGTCTGTTTTTGTGTCAGTACCATACTGCTTTGATTACTGTAGCTTTGTAGTATAGTTTGAAATCAGGGAGTATGATACCTGCAGTTTTGTTCTTTATCAAGATTGTTTTGGGTATTTGGGGTCTTTTGAGTTTCCATACAAAGTTTTACATTATTTGTTTTAGTTCTGTAAAAATGCCATTAAATTTTGTTAGGGGTTGTATTGAATCTGTAGATTGCTTTGGGTAGTATTGTCATTTTAACAATATTAATTCTTCCAGTCTATGTGCCCAGGATATCTTTTGATCTGTTTGTGTCATCTTCATTTTCTTTCATCGGTGTCTTACAGTTTTCGGAGTATAAGTTTTTACCTTCTTAGGTAGGTTGATTTTAAGTATTTTATTCTTGATGTGATTGTAAATGGGATTATTTTCTTAATATCTCTTTTGATAGTTAATTGTTAGTCCGTGAAAATGCAATAGATTTATGTATATTAATTTATCTGTTTTGTTTATCTTTTCCAAAAACTATCTTTTAGTTTCATTGATCTTTTCTAGTCTCGATTTCATTTATTTTTGCTCTGATTTTTGTGATCTCTTTACTTCTACTAACATTAGGTTTTGTTTGTTCTGCTTTTTCTAGTTCCTGGTTGGTGAGTCTGGGTCATGGGCCCTCTGGTGGGGTGGGGCCATGTGCCAGGGCTCCTAGGGGCTCAGTGGGTATTAAGGCAGCAGCCTGCTTCTGGGCAGGTCCCAGCACTAATAAGCTTTGGAGGGTTCCAAAATGGCGTTTACCAACACTAGTGTCCTCATGGCAGAATGACCTCCCAAAAATGGCTGCTGCCAGTGTCTTATCCTCAGGGTGAGCTTCAGTTGCCTACTGCCTCTCTGAGAGGCTCTCCAAGATCAGCAGGTAGGTCTCACCCAGGTTCCTTTCAAATTACTGCTTCTGCCTTGGGTGTCAGAGGGTGTGAAATTTTGTGTGCACCCTTTAAGAACAGAGTCTATTTCCGACAGCCCCCTGGCTCTCCTGAAAGTAAGCCCCACTGGCCCTCAGAATTAAACTTTCTGAGGGCTTATCTTCCCAGTACATGACCTCCAGGCTTGGGAGCCCAATGTGGAGCTCAGATTCCTTGAGACTTGGGGAGAACCTGTGCAATTGTAACTATCCTATTGGATTACTCACCTGTGGGTGTGAGTCTTGACAATCTTCTATCTCTGCTCCTCCTACCCATCTTGTCGTACTTTCTTCTTTATATCCTTAGTTGTAGAAGATCTTTTCCGGTAGTCTTCAAGTCTTCCTCATCAATAGTTGCTCTGCAAATAGTTGTAATTTTGGAGTACCCATGGGAGGAGGTGAGCTCAGGGTCTTCCTACTCTCCCATTATGGTCACTCCTGTACTTTACAGTATTTCTGTACATTGCACTTTGCACATTACAATACACTTACATGTTTATTTAAAGTCCTATAGGATGATATTTGGATTTACAATGGAATGGGTGCTTTTTTGATTAATCAATAAAATGCATTACTGTTCAAATTTTTACTTTACTCATATTCAAAGGAAATTACATGTATATAGTATCTTCCTAACTAATATTTAGGATTCCTAAAGAGCAGCTATTGGTTTATTCTAGAGACATCATTTGAATTCAAATCTACCACTGTCTTGCTACAAAAAACAAAGCAAAACAAAAAAGCCCAAACAACAACAACAGCAACAAAAACCTTGCAAAATATAACCATGGCTTACATATTGTCTTCTTTCCGATGAGGAATAATGGGACAGCTGAAAATTGTCTCAGCCTCATGACAAAGATGGGAGAATTACTTTATGGTTTCTAATTATACTAGCTAGAACAAACATGTGAATTGTCCCTGTAATATTCTAGCTTTTGCAGAGCCTATGCTAGCATCTTTTAAACACATTTCCATTGTGGTTGAGTAATTAAGTGCACTTCATTTTGCATTTTTATTCCTGTGATATTTACATGACAATGGCAAAGTAAGATAGGACCAGAATAGCACAGTGATGTCCCAATATCAGTTCATTTGAAAAGAACAAGTACCTTATAAAGTAGGCGATAGCACTGGTTATTAATCCCCTTTCAACCCTTTTTCATCCTGTTCCTGTGTCATTTGCCCTTTGGATATGACTAAAGAGGGCATTGGCGGATGGTCAGAGGGCAGGAGGAGAAAAAGTTCTGTATTCCTCAGATTGCCTCTCACCAGTTAACAGTAGTTGTGCTGCTCCAACTACACCCAAGGCTCCTGTTGGACAACCCCTCTGTTACAGCTGTAGCTCTCACAGGTTCTGGCAACCACTCACCCTCTTCACTTCAGGCCTTGCAGCGGTAATGGCTTTATACTTCTTGTTTTCTTGTCGGTTCCCTTAACCTGGCCTCCTGCTTTCTAAATAGTCCCCTCATTAAACTCTTTCAATAGCCATGCTCTCTACACCGTTTGTCTCCTGTCCAGGTCCATGATTCATACAGTCATCTATTATGTACTGCATCCTACAAAAATGGTAAAGATGAGAATAAGTTATAGTTTTCCAACTGGCAAGTCTTTTTAAAATCATAAAAATGAGAATCAATTAATCTAGCCTCTCTTTCTAATAGATTTCTTTTGACACGTTCTTTTTGCGGTACGCGGGCCTCTCACTGTTGTGGCCTCTCCCGTTGCGGAGCACAGGCTCTGGACGCGCAGGCTAAGCGGCCACGGCTCATGGGCCTAGCTGCTCCGCGGCATGTGGGATCTTCTCAGACCTGGGCACGAACCCGTGTCGCCTGCATTGGCAGGCGGACTCTCAACCACTGCGCCACCAGGGGAGCCCTGACACGTTCTTTTGACAACTGGGTTGACTCTAGTTTTCTAATCCTCTTCCTTAGTCTAGGTCCCAAATACTTTGACTCCCCAAACCGGTTGGGACCTGATGTCTATTGAGGGAAACCAGGTGGTTTACCTGATTACTTGGATTTTTTTAATATATTGGGATAATTTATTCACTTAAGAGAATCCTTTTGTGTGGGAAAAAGATTTTTGCTGTGGTTATTTAAAAATATTAGTCCTTCTTTCTAATGACATGAATAATACATGAATATATTATAATATGAAAGTGCTATTTCAAATATCAATATAAAACATATAGAGTAACATATAAAAAACCCTCTTGGTTACCTCCCAATCTTCAGTCCCCAGAAATAACTGCTCTTTGACAGTCAGTTAAGCCTCCTTTCAGTCTGTGTCTGTGTCTGTGTACTGATATGCATAACTTATTTTTGTCCTTAAAATCAGTGGAATCATATTATATGTATAACTGTGGCATATGCATTATATATATATATGATATATCTTATATACGATATATGTATGTTGTATAAATGCATATCTTGACATGTATATTGCTATATGCCATATACATATTATCATATAAAAGGCATATCTCTATATCTCAATTTGTATAGTCTATCTATATATGGCTTTGGTCTCTTTCTAAGTCTGTACATATTATTATAATTTGTAAGTGCTGCATAATATTCCACAGAAATAATATATTTTCTCACTGTTGCAAACAATGTGTTAATAAACAATTTTCTCATAACATGTTTAATTGCTTACTTTCTTTGTACACTTTAGATCTCTGAAAGTAGATTGCTGACTCAAAAATTAAGTTCTGTAAAATTTTTGATAGATACTCTCACATTGCCATACCCATTAGCAGTCACTCCCCATTCTCCCTTAGCTCTGGACAACCACTAATCTACTCTCTGTCTCTGTAGATTTGCCTATTCTGGGTGTTTCATATGAATGGAATCATACACATAGCCTAATGTTTTTAAGGTTCATCGTATAGCGTGTGTCAGTATTTTCATTCCTTTTATTTTACCAAATAATATTTCATTATATGGATATACTACATTTTTATTTATTCATCAGTTGGTAGAAATGTAGGTAGTTTCTGCTTTTTGACTATTATGAATAATGCTGCTATGTCCATCCATGTACAAGTTTTTGTGCAGACATATGTTTATAGTTCTCTTGGGTATATAAGACTGGACATGCTGGGCCATATGGTAACTCTAACGTTTAACATTTTAAGGAATTTTGCTAAGAATATTCAACAATACATTTGGTTGTAATTCTGTTGGTGACATTTGCAATAGCATCACTGTGTCTATAAGATAAAGTTTTATGAATATCATAAATATTTTGTCTGTATAATTAATCAAGAGATATTATAATTTTGCTCAAAATTAGATTTGCTATTCCAAAAATACTCATAGAAACTATAAAGAGAACACTAAAAAAAATAAATTCTATGTTTTGAACTAATTCAATTTAGATTATGGTCTAGGTTGAATGATTATTAGAAATGTTTAGAGTTTCAATTCCAGAGCATTATAGATCTTAGAAGTCATTATTTCAGATTTTTAAATTTTACATTAGAGGAAAAAGTAATTATTGTTCACATATGACAGAATTGGGGATGAAACTTGGGTTTTACATTGTTAAAGCCCCATTTTTTATCATGAGGGTCATATGATGTTATGTTGTATATTTGTTTTTATTTGTTTGGGGGTTGTTTGCTCAGAATTAATATCCGTCTCTCTCTAAATGGTTTGGAGTAGACAGAGATTTTTCAATAAAGCCTGACTTGTTTGGTTAGATAAAATACTATATGTACATAGTGGATGACTTCTTGACAGTGATAAAGGTTAAAAATCATTATATATAATTTTATGTGGAAATTTTAGTTTATGTCTACGTAAAAAGGGTATGTTCAATCTAATAGTTTCTATATGCTAATCACCATGATAAGTACTTTAAAATATTTAATTAATTTTTTAGCAAGTTATGCTACAGAGATATTATTGTGTTCATGTTTTAGGTAGAAACCAAATACTGAGAGTGGTAATTGATTTTTTAAAAGTCAAATGGTAAACAGCTGTAATTTTAATCCCCTTCTCCTAATTCCGTATGTAGATTTTTATATCACAGCTACAAAGATTTGAAGATATAAAGGAAATTCACTTTCTGGATTAATTACCCATGACAGGTGACTTTCAGTGAACTGTGAACGCTTCAGGAGAATATTATTTAAACCTTATTATACTGCTACAGGTTGCCTAGGAAGAACTTTGGTGAGATGTGGTGTTTCTAAGAGATAGCTGCTAGGATCACAGAATATATTTTAGGCCTTCTCAAAGGGTTCATAGGGGTAACTTTACTTTAATTGCAACCTTAGTTGAAGGATATATAATTTGTGATAAAGAAAAATGCTTTAAATCAAAACTGTCCTGCATTGTTGTGTCACAGCTATAGTTATTCAATGATATTTTCTAAAAAGGTACTGACAATTAATACTGACATTTTCATGTCAAAAGCTCTCAGGCCTGTAGGATTCATCCAAACATTTTTCTTTGTAACAAACAATATCAACAAAAGACATTAGAAGTGATGACTTCTAAGGTGTATAATGCTGCTTTTATAAATTCAATATATTCTGGACTCTCTATAGGTAGTAATAAATACTATTTTTTCTTAATTATTATTTTATTTCCTAGTCTTGGAGTTAACTACTTTCTATGTTCACCCTTTTGACCTTCCTTCCTTTGTATTTTTATTTGTTTTTTGTATTCCTATTGTCGACTTTTCTTGTATGCCTATAGATTCTTGGGTTGCTATTCATATTTAAGAACAAGGCAGTTGAAAAGTTGATGGAGGCTTTGCTTTACACGAATGGGCATTGTTAATTGGCAGGAATAACTAAGGGAGAAGTAGATAAACTATCCCATTAGTTGGGCAAATTTTAAATAATTGAAGCCAGATATCTTTGAGTCAGGGCACCAATCCCCATAGTAGTTGAACTACTTCATCAAACGGTATGTTTAGTTATTGCTGTGTATTCTTATCTTAGGAAGAAGAGAAGATAAGCACTGTGCTCAAGCCACCGTCTAGGAACAATTTATATAACACCTATTAACATTATTTTGGGGATTGCTAGGCTCAAAGGATATAATTCTAAAACTTGGATTTGGCCTAAAATGAGCCCATACTGTTTTCTTGTTGTTAAACCAAAACTTATTTTATTACTGGAAACCAGCTTGTTCTCTAGTTTTTATAATACTATTTCCATTAGTGGCCCTACTCTATCCCATATTCAAACACTTGAAGTTGTCCTTGGATCCTCATCTCTCTTCTAGAATTCAATTTAGTGATTTAGCTTGCATCCGTTCATCATCTCTATTTCTCCTGGAGCCACCCTTTGCCTGGACTTCTTTTTTTTTTTTCTTTCGGTACGCGGGCCTCTCACTGTTGTGGCCTCTCCCATTGCGGAGCACAGGCTCCAGACGCACAGGCTCAGCGGCCATGGCTCATGGGCCCAGCCGCTCCGCGGCATGTGGGATCTTCCCGGACCGGGGCACGAACCCGTGTCCCCTGCATCGGCAGGCGGACTCTCAACCAATGCGCCACCAGGGAAGCCCTGCCTGGACTTCTATAAAGTTCTTTTAATAAATAAATTATACTCATCATGAATGTGTCCACACTTGAAGGAAGATAGTGTATATACTCTAGAGCCAGGTAGAACTGGGTTCAAATCCTGGTTTTGTCACTCATTATCAGCATGAAATAAGGAACTTATCCTCTGTAAACTGCTATTTCCTCTTTTATGAAGTTGAGATAATCATAATTCCTACCATAAAAGGTTTTGGGGAAGATTAAACAAGATAAAGAACATAAAATACTTCATTCAGTGCCTGACACATAACAAGCACTAAAAATGTTATGTATGGTTATTTTTAATTGTATTATCTGTCAAAATTTAAATATTATAATTAATCCAACATTCTTAACACATAAAAGAAGAACTATAGTTATTTCTTTCAAGTACTTTCTCTTTTCTATAGCAAACCCCTTCTAGATTCTTAATGACAAATCAATGACTTCTGGCATTTTGCTTTTTTAAACCACTTACAATCTGTACCCTACTTGGAATCTAAAAATCACAGATTCCTATAATGACTTGTTGCATGTCCACCTCATACTGAGAAATCTTGACTTTTCTTCAAATTGCCTGGATAATAAAGCTGAGATGTCTTAGCTGATATTCAAGGTGCTTTCCTATCTGGTCTCTACCTACTTTTGATACCCTGTTATTTCTGTATAGGAATGAACCATTCATTCCAGCAAAATTCATTTGTTTATTTTATACAAGTATACTGTTATATATTCCTATCATTTTTTCTGATGAAATGATCTAAATTATTCCTTGAATTCACAATTCCAGATTCAGTTCCTACTTTAAGTCTGAAATTTTGGTCCTTAGTTTCTGCATCATAGTTTTCTCACATTTTTGACATGCTATGTAGTACTTTTGTTAATCTTTTTTACAAATATGACGAATCTCTAAACATAAAGTCAGGCACCAGATATAGTTCACTATTATCAGTTAGTAGATGGTAAATAAGGAGAGGAAGGCTACTTGTAATAGAGTGTTTAAAAAGTATACCCCTTGGGCTTTCCTGGTGGCGCAGCGGTTGACAGTCTGCCTGCCGAGGCAGGGGACACGGGTTCGTGCCCCGGTCCGGGAAGATCCCACATGCCACGGAGCGCCTGGGCCCGTGAGCCATGGCCACTGAGCCTGCGCGTCGAGAGCCTGTGCTCCACAACAGGAGAGACCACAACAGTGAGAGGCCCAAGTACCGCCAA
>NW_020175078.1:1980889-2027138 GCF_003031525.2 Neophocaena asiaeorientalis asiaeorientalis
GGCATGTGGGATCTTCCCGGACCGGGGCACGAACCCGTGTCCCCTGCATCGGCAGGCGGACTCTCAACCAATGCGCCACCAGGGAAGCCCTGCCTGGACTTCTATAAAGTTCTTTTAATAAATAAATTATACTCATCATGAATGTGTCCACACTTGAAGGAAGATAGTGTATATACTCTAGAGCCAGGTAGAACTGGGTTCAAATCCTGGTTTTGTCACTCATTATCAGCATGAAATAAGGAACTTATCCTCTGTAAACTGCTATTTCCTCTTTTATGAAGTTGAGATAATCATAATTCCTACCATAAAAGGTTTTGGGGAAGATTAAACAAGATAAAGAACATAAAATACTTCATTCAGTGCCTGACACATAACAAGCACTAAAAATGTTATGTATGGTTATTTTTAATTGTATTATCTGTCAAAATTTAAATATTATAATTAATCCAACATTCTTAACACATAAAAGAAGAACTATAGTTATTTCTTTCAAGTACTTTCTCTTTTCTATAGCAAACCCCTTCTAGATTCTTAATGACAAATCAATGACTTCTGGCATTTTGCTTTTTTAAACCACTTACAATCTGTACCCTACTTGGAATCTAAAAATCACAGATTCCTATAATGACTTGTTGCATGTCCACCTCATACTGAGAAATCTTGACTTTTCTTCAAATTGCCTGGATAATAAAGCTGAGATGTCTTAGCTGATATTCAAGGTGCTTTCCTATCTGGTCTCTACCTACTTTTGATACCCTGTTATTTCTGTATAGGAATGAACCATTCATTCCAGCAAAATTCATTTGTTTATTTTATACAAGTATACTGTTATATATTCCTATCATTTTTTCTGATGAAATGATCTAAATTATTCCTTGAATTCACAATTCCAGATTCAGTTCCTACTTTAAGTCTGAAATTTTGGTCCTTAGTTTCTGCATCATAGTTTTCTCACATTTTTGACATGCTATGTAGTACTTTTGTTAATCTTTTTTACAAATATGACGAATCTCTAAACATAAAGTCAGGCACCAGATATAGTTCACTATTATCAGTTAGTAGATGGTAAATAAGGAGAGGAAGGCTACTTGTAATAGAGTGTTTAAAAAGTATACCCCTTGGGCTTTCCTGGTGGCGCAGCGGTTGACAGTCTGCCTGCCGAGGCAGGGGACACGGGTTCGTGCCCCGGTCCGGGAAGATCCCACATGCCACGGAGCGCCTGGGCCCGTGAGCCATGGCCACTGAGCCTGCGCGTCGAGAGCCTGTGCTCCACAACAGGAGAGACCACAACAGTGAGAGAAAAAAAGGGAGGGCCCCAAAACCCCAAAAAAAAAAAAAAAAAAAAAAAAGTATACCCCTTAAATGCAGCCAATCCAGTTGGCAAAATCTAGAATGAAGAATAACGCAAAATGCAGAAACAGTGTTATGCATACAGATGTTCATGATGAGTTTGTTTACAATTGCAAAAATTTCAAAATAACCTAAATGTCTAACTATAATTAGGCTATTAAAAACATCCCAGTGCATTCATTTGGTGAAGAAATATTAATATATATTGTTAAAAATTAAGTAGCAATCTGTCTGAAAAACAGGGAAATACTACTCATATTCTTTACCACTTACTGAATACTTACCCTATGCCAGAGTTGAGTTAAGAGGTTATACATCCATTAATTTCATTCTACCTATATCACCTGATGAGGTTGGTATTACTACCCTTTTGCTATTTACCTATTTACAGCACTGTAGCCACTACATTTGCAAATACTCTGGAAAGCTTGCTGACAGTATTCATAATAATCACAGGACCTGTCTATCAAACAAAATATGGAAAAGTAGAGCTCTACCACCATTTTGCATTTTGATCATTTTTGGAGGGTCTTGTCTTCATGGGTTTAGGCTGTTATAGTCATAGATAGAAGTAAGGTTGAGCTTCCATATCATTGCCAAGATAGGTGGCCTGGAGTCATTATCTTGTTATGGGTTCTAGCTTTCTCTAAGGGTAGTCATCCATCTGCAGAACAGATGATCTTCATAATGTTTACAAACTAAAACAGCATGGACATTAACCAATCAGAACAATGCCACAGCCAATCAGAATGTATACCTGCACAAGTAAGCCATAAGACTATACCTGTGCATACTGGGTGAATATCTGCCCTGGTGGTCAGAAATTAGAGAGTTACTTATGCTATCCTGTGCCCTTTCAGTCACACTTCACCAGCAAACCCAAAGCCATTAGGCTCATAGGAATCAACTTGTGCTTCCACAGACGGCTGAGCAAAGTTTTAATGAGACGCTCCTCTAAGACATTGAAAGCAGTTTCCTCATGAAATGGCAATAACCAAGATACGTAGGGTTTCCAAAAAGTTATCCTGGGAAATCTGTACAGAGTTCTTAATGATGTGGCAAAGATAATTACAGACTTCTAATTAACTACTTAATTGCTATGAATTAGTAAATCTCCCAGGTTGGATCACTTTTACCCAGTTTTGTAGTTGAAAAAATATATTCTCTTCGATGTTCTTCTTCTTCTTCTTTCAGTGTAATTAACTATTTCCTTGAACCACTGACCTTTCTAAGAGACACTTAATTATTGTTAATCCATAGCTCTTATTTTTAATCATCCAAAAAATTAATGGCTTTAACAGCAGTAAGCACCTTAGCTTAGAACTGGGTCTATGTAAATTATAGAACATTGAGTCACATGACTTTGGGACTAATACAGCCTATTTCTTAAATAGATAAGAAGCTATACCAAACATCAATTACCAGGAAAAGGAAAGCATTAGCTAATATTTTATGATACATTCTGGGCCTTATTATGTGTTAATGCATTTCTATTCATCATCACCTTTTCATTATAAGATAAGGAAGTGCATTGTAATGAGACAGTTGAGTTTCACCTTTAATTCAGGCCGATGAAGGGGAAACGTTAAGTATCTACTTCAAAACAATCCTTTTCACTTATTGGACTTATTCACAGAAGCTTGACACAAATACCTGTTGACCCTTTCTGCTGATTGTAGAAATAAAGAATCATACAGCAGAAATGAAATTTTAATTCAGTGTGCTGATAGAGGAAACCAAGAAATTTTGTCATATTTAATATATACCATGTAATGTATCTTATCAAACAACTGTCCTTCCTTTATCTTATAGCTGGGATAAAACATTCTATTGACTTCCACTTTCTCCCACCGGTTACTCTTAATAGTTATTGTACCAATCTGCTTATCTATTCTTATATGATTTTATTTGTTTAAAAATTATTTTTATTATTAATTTTTTTATTTTAAAGTAAATAATTTAAAATAATTAAGATATATTTATTTTATTATTTTTATTATGTATTTATTTTATTTAATAATCCTGTTATCGCCTGGATTATCATTTGTCCAAAGGGGAAATGATAGTTCTTAACCCATTATGAATGCTCTCAATGAAAATGCATCCCATAAACAATCCAAATGAGATAGACCCCTCTCGGACTCACTTTAATATGATGTAGCAGGGAGGGTATAGAGGCGACCAAAGTTGAAGAGGGGACAAAGATAAATTGTGTCTGAGGAGACCAGTTAAATAAAAATTAGGAAAGTCAATTAAATATGTTTAAGAATAGAGGAAATCAAAGGGGTTAAAGATGTGAGGGAAATATCAACATTCATCTTTACTCTCAGTGTGAACTTGGGAAAATCATTTGACTTCTTTAGACCTCAGTTTCATCAGTGATTAATTCTGCCCACCTAATAGTGTGGTTAATAAATAATGCATATATATATGTATGTTTAGTAGAGTGTTCACCATTTATAAGGAACTAAATAGATATTATCAGCCAGTTTGATCCAAGTTCTGAATTGAACTAGCTGCTTCTTTCTAAAAGCTACACTCCACAAAACTTCAGGGTTCAAAATATTCCCAGTGAGGCAGAGAGGAACAAAATATGCTGGATTTTTGGGTGAACCCTTTCCATCATGCCTGTAACAGAGCTCACCAACTCCCAGGTCTGCTGCAATGTGTCCTTAGCTACCACCTACTGGACTGAGCTGGCAGTCTTGCCACACTGAATTAGTGTGCTGCCTGGCATTTCCATTGAGCTGAGGGTTGGAGACTTCTCAAGTATAAAGCTCCGTGACTTTCTCTGAGGGAGAAAGGTGCTTGGCATATTCACAGCAGCGCCATGGGATGTTCTTTCCAAGGTACAGCTGCCTACATACTCTGCAGTAGCCTCGTTACCTAAGCCATGACCACCTCCCCCCAAGTCAGCCTCAGCCTCAGCCTCAGCTGTGTAAAGTCAAGATAGAGGTCTGGTTTGTCAAGCCGCATGCGATATCCTCTTGCTGAAGTCCCCGGGATTTAACAAACGTTAAGCTTATGCAAACCCGAGAAATACGATCTTGTTGTAGGTTCTAGGTTTTCTAGTTGCCATGTAGTCCTTCATCTCCTGAGGTTTAGAGATGCCATCAGGAGTAGAACTGTAGCCACATCCAAAATGCAGAGACCCTTCTCAACGCTGCCACCTAAGTGAGAGGGTTGACAGAAAGTCAGGAAGGACTGGTCATGGCCAAACTCTCCCTTTTTGTTCCAGGAAGCTCTAATAGGCCTGGAGGGAAGTGTTCTGTGTTCTGATCCTCTTGGGGGAATCAAAAAGGCCATAGGGATAAAAGAAGAGCTTAAAGTTTGGGCGTCCTTTTTTATATTTCTAATGTGCAAAATAACTTTTAACTCCATAAGTTTCTGTATTCAAAAATTCATACACGGGCTTCCCTGGTGGCGCAGTGGTTGAGAGTCCACCTGCCAATGCGGGGGAGACGGGTTCGTGCCCTGGTCCGGGAAGATCCCACATGCCGCAGAGGCTGGGCCCGTGAGCCATGGCCGCTGAGCCTGCACATCTGGAGCCTGTGCTCCGCAACGGGAGAGGCCACAACAGTGAGAGGCCCGGGTACCGCAACAACAACAACAAAAAAATCATACACCATAGGCGTGAAAGAATTATATAAAATCCTAAAATAGAATATGCATTAAAAACGGTGTATGCTACAAATTCAGAAATTTTTACAAGTTGCAGAAGTTACCTTCTCGAATGAACATGTTCCTAAATAAGCTTATTATTGAAATAGCATTATAGGAAACACATAGATTTAGCCTATGTAAAAGCATAATTTTTTTCATAATTTGAGTACACTATATATGGATGGCTTATAACCAATAAACTTTTTCATTCATTATTCAGAACTTCCACTTGAAAATAAATTTTAGTATCCTAAGAAATTTTTTGTTTTTGCTTTTTAACATTTAACTTCATTGCCCAAAATTTCTTATTAGGGTTAAAAGAGATTTTGGTATAATTTGTTGGCATATATACGTGTATGGTAGCTATAAACATACATACATATATATGATGTTGCTGCCCTCAGTTAGCTTTAGGGAACAAGTTAAGATGACCATCTTTCTGTGTGTACCCTTATGCAATATATAAATAGTCACTGAAGTGTTGACATAGGTATGCATATTCTAGAAAATGAAGACTAGGCAAGAATGAAGGAAACATTGTGTTTCTCTTCTATGACGTCTTCAAATGCACCCACGTAAAGGTGTCTGACTGGGCAAATGCTATACCTATACATAAGGTACAACAGAAGCCTTCATTTACCCATTTCAGAAGAACCTCATGGTACCACAAGTTTTGGTCTCCAGTTTCACATATGAAATCTCATCCCATCCACTGGAAGTAACTGAGTGAGGATAGGCACTGTCCTTTCCTTGTTCCCCAAGCATCCAGTGCAGTGGTTAGTTAGGTGTTTAATTAACCTCTCTTTGAAAATTGAATGGAAAAATCCTCATTCTCAGAAATTGTTCCTTAGGACAATCTGAGATCATCACATAGTGCCATGTGCTCTTTGGAGGTTCTTTTATTTAAGCCTTACAATGATACTATGAGAAAGATATAATGACCATTTTAAGGTTGAAGAAACTGAGCTTAGAAATGCTAAGTGAGGGCTTCCCTGGTGGCGCAGTTGTTGAGAGTCCGCCTGCCGATGCAGGGGCCGCAGGTTTGTGGCCCGGTCCGGGAAGATCCCACATGCCGCGGAGTGGCTGGGCCCGTGAGCCATGGCCGCTGAGCCTGCGCGTCCGGAGCCTGTGCTCCGCAACGGGAGAGGCCACAGCAGGGAGAGGCCCGCGTACCGCAAAAAAAAAAAAAAAAAAAAATGCTAAGTGAAATACTTAGTAATGTATTCAAGCTTTCACGTGTGGGGATGAATCTTAAACTTAAGTCTATCTGAATCTATGCTCTTATCTACTGTTAAAGGCGACTTGGAAAAAGTGAAGGTAGAATTTCAGGGTGGATATGTCCTCATGCATGCCTGCAAGGCTCCTTGCAGTTTGCGAAAGTGGGGAGGGGGTGGGAGGGGAAAGAAAGGACTCTGGATGGTGACTGGCTCTCCCAATGCCACCATGACCCACAGTATGAAACATTCCAGTCAAGATTTCTCTTCTCTTGGATGTTGGAGGGGAAGAATCCCTCCACCGCCACCCCCCTGCCAATGACAAAGATGTCCATACCTTAATTCCTGGAACCTGAGAATGTATTACATTATATGGCAAAGGAGAATTAAGTAGCAGATGGAATTAAGGTTGCTAATCAGTTGCCCTTGAAATGGGGATATTGGCTATTATCCTGGATTATTGTAGTGGGTCCAGTGTAATCATAGAGTCCTTTAAGGTGGAAGAAGGAGACGAAACAGTGAGAACCAGAGAGGTGGAAGTGTGAGTAGGTCTGGGACCCACGTTGCTGATTTTACAGACAGAAGAGACCCAATCCTGCAGGTAGTCTGTAGAGGCTGTAATAGGCTAGGGATCGGATTCTCTCGTGGAGCCTGCAGAAGGAATACAGACCTGCTGACATCTTGACTTTAGCCCGTTGACACCCATTTCAGTTTGTTGACCTCCTGAACTGTAAGGTAATAAACATGTATGGTTTTGAGCTAGTAAGTCTGTGGTAATTTGTTACAGCAGCAGCAGCGGGAGACTACTGCTAATACTAAAAGATGTCTCAGGGGCCTTAGAATGTGTATTTTATAGTGGGGTGATCAGAGCTGCACCTTCCTGTTCGACGTTTACACAGAGGCATTCATCATTGCATTACCTATGTTGAGGAGGAAAAAATTCTCCTCTACCCTTTTTGGTTCTTCTGGCTGGTCTAAGAATTAAATTGACGTGAGACTGATTAACAGGAGAAAATCAGACCAAAGTCTGATAACGTGTATACATGGGAGAGACTCGGAAAAACTGAGTAACTCCCCCAGATGGCTGAAACCCTCACCTTAAATACCATCTTCAGCTAAAGACAAAAGAGGACGTTGGGAGTCGTGGTTTGGGACTCCAAATGGGGAAGAAGGTAATTCACATGGAGATGGCAAAGCAAATGTTTGGTAAATAAATGTTTGCTGGGTTGGGCAGAGACAAAGGGACAGAGAGAGGAATTTTAACAGACTTTGCTAGGTTTCTCCCTGCCTACTCACTTAGTTCGTACAGTAATTATATATGGTGATAGCTCCCTTCCTGGAATAGGTCCTGTATCTATCGACAGGTTCATATAAGCAGTTAGGGGGAAGGTCAGCGTTTGCTTCCTGAGTCTTTTGGGCCTTGATTGTTTTCAGCTCGAAATAAGCGGCATGCCAAAGATACTTCGAGGCGGCAGGATTTTGTTCACCTACAGCTAAAGGTTGTCTTACTCCAGGGGCCAACTCACATCCATGTGTCCTGAGTACTATTAGTACCAGAATCAGCTCTGCCGTCGGCTTAGCATAGAAACTATTTTTGATGGACAGAAATTGTGTTTTCAGGTATGAAAAATGATTCAAAGCAAATCTGTTAGTCATTTTTGTCTGAACTCCTCCCTAAAATTGTTGCCAGATTAGAGTCAGAGGGTCACAGTTTAGTTAATGGGACGTCAGGAGAGCATAGGTTTTTTGCTTGTGATTTTAACTATTGCTCAACTGCAGTCTGAGTCTGTGTGTTGAAGGTGAGCCTAATTCTCTCTCTCTCTGTTACAGGTGGGGTACATTTATGTGAGACTGGTGTACAGAAAAAGTGTGCGTGTGCGTGTAGAGGCAGGGGCAGGAATTTGATGTGGATTTTGATTGGGTCACAATTTCAAGAGCAAAATTTAAATACAAATTAATTACCAATACCAAAAAACGAAGATGCCAGAAATGGCCTATTCTGCCATTAATTATTTTCCCACTAGATGGCAGTGCAGTGTAAGCAAACCAGGCTCCTTACCCTTGGCTTCTCTTGTTACTGGTAGCGATGCTTACTTGCCGTTTCAGGAGAAGAGGAAAATCAGCCAGGTCAAGGCAATCAACGTAGAAGTGTAGGGCTAATCTAGACTGATTCCAGGGCAGTGGAGTCATAGAAAGAGCATGGACTTTGTGGGTCTCAGCACCTGTAATTCCTAGCTGTAGGATCCCGGCAGATTACTTAACATCTCATGGCCTCAGTTTCCACATTTGTACAATGGGTGTGAATGTTAATATCTTCCTTGTAGGGCTATTAGAAAGAGAAAATAGCAATATCATTAGAAATCTTAGGACATGATAGGCAGTCACATACTAATAGTTCTTTCTCTCCCCTGCTTAGAGGGAAAAAATAAATAGCATTTAAATTTTGGATCTTAAGCTCATATAATCTCCAGGCATGGTTGTGAGAAGATGAAGGGTCTTGTAAAATAAGGAGAGATGATTTATTCTTTACTCTGCATCAGTTTCGCAAAAACTTTCCAAAAATCAATGTCATAACCTTTGCTTCATGCTCTCAAGTGCTGTAACTCTATCTCATCTCTCCCTTACAGGTGAGGTTATCTCCTGTGAGAAGGTCTGTCAACTTTCCCTGAGGTCTACAAGGCTGGACTAACATTTCCTTCTTCCTGTGCCTGCAGCAGGTTGGCCTTTAGTATGTGGGGCTGCAAGAATCATGTCCATAGAGCAGAATTGGATGGTGTAGTGAGTTGAATGATGACTCCCAAAAGATATGTCTACCTGAAACCTGGGAATGTGACCTTAATTATTAACAGGATCTTTGCAGATGTAATCAAGTTAAGGATCCTGAGATGGATCATCCTGGATTATCCAGGTGGGCCCTAAATCCAATGATAAGTGCCTTCAAAAAGGCAGAGGGAGGGCTTCCCTGGTGGCGCAGTGGTTGAGAGTCTGCCTGCCGATGCAGGGGACACAGGTTCGCGCCCCGGTCCGGGAAGATCCCACATGCCATGGAGCAGCTGGGCCCGTGAGCCATGGCCGCTGAGCCTGCGCGTCCGGAGCCTGTGCTCCACGACAGGAGAGGCCACAACAGTGAGAGGCCCGGGTACCGTAAAAAAAAAAAAAAAAAAATGCAGAGGGAGATGTATGAGAGAGAGAGAGAGACAGAGAGGAGAAGGCCGTGTGAGATGGTTACCGAACTAAAGTTGGTCCGCTCCGGTTTCAGGAAAGCATTTTTAAAGGCCAGGGGAGGGAGGGGAGTCGCGAGGTATGTGATCAGCTCTGTGTGCAGTAACAGGGTGGTGTCAATCGTTAACATTATCAATCCTCAGGGTCTAGTAGGTCTGGGGGCTAAATGCTCATGGTCATCAAGTAGTTAATGTCTTCCATTTGGTGGGGGTTTTAGCATCTGTAAAACAACTCAGGAAACGTGCATCAGATACTGTTATCTCTGTAATTCAGGGAGGAACTAAAGATTCTGTGACTGCCATATGGCTAATTTACTGCTTAAATTGTTGCCAGTTCTTCTGGCCCAACTGCCATTTTTGTCACTACATGTTCACATGCTTTCTTTTTGTTTTTTTAACATCTTTATTGGACTATAATTGCTTTACAATGGTGTGTTAGTTTCTGCTTTATAACAAAGTGAATCAGTTATACATATACATATATTCCCATATCTCTTCCCTCTTGCATCTCCCTCCCTCCCCCCTCCCTATCCCACCCTTCTAGGTGGTCACAAAGCACCGAGCTGATCTCCCTGTGCTATGTGGCTGCTTCCCACTAGCTATCTATTTTACGTTTGGTAGTGTATATATGTCCATGCCACTCTCTCGCTTTGTCACAGTTTACCCTTCCCCCTCCCCATATCCTGAAGTCCATTCTCTAGTAGGCCAGTGTCTTTATACCCGTCTTAACCCTAGGTTCTTCATGACAATTTTTTTCTTAGATTGCATATATATGTGTTAGCATACGGTATTTGTTTTTCTCTTTCTGACTTACTTCACTCTGTATGACAGACTCTAGGTCCATCCACCTCACTACAAATAACTCAGTTTCATTTCTTTTTATGGCTGAGTAATATTCCATTGTATATATGTGCCACATCTTCTTTATCCATTCATCTGTTGACGGACACTTAGGTTGCTTCCATGTCCTAGCTTTTGTAAATAGAGCTGCAATGAACATTTTGGTACATGACTCTTTTTGAATTATGGTTTTCTCAGGGTATATGCCCAGTAGTGGGATTGCTGGGTCATATGGTAGTTCTAATTTGCATATATTGAAGAATCCTTGCATTCCTGGGATAAACCCCACTTGCTCATGGTGTATGATCCTTTCAATGTGCTCTTGGATTCAGTTTGCTAGTGTTCTGTGGAGGATTTTTGCATCTATGTTCATCAGTGATACTGGCCTATAGTTTTCTTTTTTGTGATATCTTTTTCTGGTTTTAGTATCAGGGTGATGGTGGCCTCATAGAATGAGTTTGGGAGTTTTCCTCCGTCTGCTATATTTTGGAAGAGGTTGAGAAGGATAGGTGTTAGCTCTTCTCTAAATGTTTGATAGAATTCGCCTGTGAAGCCCTCTGGTCCTGGGCTTTTGTTTGTTGGAAGATTTTTAATCACAGTTTCAATTTCAGTGCTTGTGATTTGGTCTGTTCATATTTTCTGTTTCTTCCTGATTCACTCTCTGCAGCTTGTGCTTTTCTAAGAATTTGTCCATTTCTTCCAGGTTGTCCATTTTATTGGCATAGAGTTGCTTGTAGTAATCTCTCATGATCCTTTGTATTTCTGCAGTGTCAGCTGTTACTTCTCCTTTTTCATTTCTAATTCTATTGATTTGAGTCTTCTCCCTTTTTTTCTTGATGAATCTGGCTAATGGTATCAATTTTGTTTATCTTCTCAAAGAACCAGCTTTTAGTTTTATTGTTCTTTGCTATTGTTTCATTTCTTTTTCATTTATTTCCGATCCGATCTTTATCGTTCTTTCCTTCTGCTAACTCTGGGGTTTTCTTGTTCTTCTTTCTCTAATAGCTTTAGGTGCAAGTTTAGGTTGTTTATTTGAGATGTTTCCTGTTTCTTAAGGTAGGATTGTATTGCTATAAACGTCCCTCTTAGAACTGCTTTTGCTGCATCCCATAGGTTTTGGGTCATTGTGTCTCCATTGTCATATGTTTCTAGGTATTTTTTGATATCCTCTTGGATTTCTTCAGTGACCTCTTGGTTATTAAGTAGTGTATTGTTTAGCCTCCATGTGTTTGTATTTTTTACAGATCTTTTCCTGTAATTGATATCTAGTCTCATAGCGTTGTGGTCAGAAAAGATACTTGATACAATTTCAATTTTCTTAAATTTACAAAGGCTTGATTTGTGAACGAAGATATGATCTATCCTGGAGAATGTACCATGAGCACTTGAGAAAAATATGTATTCTGTTATTTTTGGATAGAATGTCCTATAAATATCAATTAAGTCCATCTTGTTTAATGTATCATTTAAAGCTTGTGTCTCCTTATTTATTTTCATTTTGGATGATCTGTCCATTGGTGAAAGTGGGGTGTTAAAATCCCCTGCTATGAATGTGTTACTGTCGATTTCCCCTTTTATGGCTGTTAGTATTTGCCTTATGTATTGAGGTGCTCCTATGTTGGGTACGTAAATATTTAAATTGTTATATCTTCTTCTTGGATCGACCCGTTGATCATTATGTAGTGTCCTTCTTTGTCTCTTGTAATAGTCTTTATTTTAAAGTCTATTTTGAGACTTTTGATATGAGAATTGGTACTCCAGCCAATTGATATGAGAATTGGTACTCCAGGTATTCCATTTGCATGGAATATCTTTTTCCATCCCCTCACTTTCAGTCTGTATATGTCGCTAGGTCTGAAGTGGGTCTCTTGTAGACAGCGCATATACAAGTCTTGTTTTTGTATCCATTCAGCCAGTCTGTGTCTTTTGGTGGGAGCATTTAATCCATTTACATTTAAGGCTATTATCAATATTTATGTTCCTATTCCCATTTTCTTAATTGTTTTGGGTTTGTTATTGTAGGTCTTTTCCTTCTCTTGTGTTTCTTGCCTAGAGTAGTTCCTTTAGCATTTGTTGTAAAGCTGGTTTGGTGGTGCTGAACTCTCCCAGCTTTTGCTTGTCTGTAGAGGTTTTAATGTCTCCATCAGATCTGAATGAGATACTTGCTGGGTAGAGTAATCTTGGTTGTAGGTTTTTCTCCTTCATCACTTTAAATATATCCTGCCACTCCCTTCTGGCTTGCAGAGTTTCTGCTGAAAGATGAGCTGTTAACCTTATGGGGATTCCCTTGTGTGTTATTTGTTGTTTTTCCCTTGCTGCTTTTAATATGTTTTCTTTGTATTTAATTTTTGATAGGTTGATTAATATGTGTTTTAAGAAAAAATAGGAAAGAAAGAGAAAGAGAGAAAGAGAGAGAGAGAGGGAGGGAGGGAGGGAGTGAGGGAGGAAGGATGGAAGGAAGGGAGGAAGGAAGGAAGGAAGAATATAAAATAAAATAAAGTAATATAAAATAAAGTTATTAAATAAAAATTAATTATTATGAAAAAAAATTTTTTAAGTAAAAAAATAAAAGGACGGACAGAACCCTAGGACAAATGGAGAAAGCAAAGCTATACAGGCAAAATCTCACACAGAAGCATACACATATACACTCACAGAAAGAGGAAAAGGAGAAAAAATAATCTATCTTGCTCCCAAAGTCCACCTCCTCAATTTGGGATGATTCGTTGTCTATTCAGGTATTCCACAGATGCAGGGTACATCAAGTTGATTGTGGAGATTTAATCCCCTGCTTCTGAGGCTGCTGGGAGAGACTTCCCTTTCTCTTCTTTGTTCGCACAGCTCCCGGGGCTCAGCTTTGGATTTGGCCTCGCCTCTGCGTGTAGGTCGCCTAAGGGCGTCTGTTCTTCACTCAGATAGGACGGGGTTAAAGGAGCCGCTGATTCGGGGCCTCTGCCTCACTGAGGCCGGGGGAAGGGAGTGGCACGGAGTGTGGGGCGAGCCTGCGGCCGCAGAGGCCAGTGTGACGTTGCACCAGCCTGAGGCGCGCCGTGCGTTCTCCCGGGGAAGTTGTCCCTGGATCCCGGGACTCTGGCAGTGGCGGGCTGCACAGGCTCCCTGGAGGGGAGGTGTGGATAGTGACCTGTGCTCACACACAGGCTTCTTGGTGGCGGCAGCGGCGGCCGTAGCGTCTCATGCCCGTCTCTGGGGTCCGCGCTTTTAGCCACGGCTCGCGCCCGTCTCTGGAGCTCCTTTAAGCAGCGCTCTTAATTCCCTCTCCTCGCACACCCGGAAACAAAGAGGGAAGAAAAAGTCTCTTGCCTGTTCGGCAGGTCCAGACTTTTCCCAGGACTCCCTCCCGGCTAGCCGTGGTGCACTAACCCCTTCAGGCTGTGGTCATGCCGCCAACCCCAGTCCTCTCCCTGTGCTCCGACCGAAGCACGAGCCTCAGCTCCCAGCCCCGCCCGCCCCTGCGGGTGAGCAGAGGAGCCTCTCGGGCTGGGAAGTGCCGGTCGGCCCTGATCCTCTGTGCAGGAATCTCTCCACTTTGCCCTCCACACCCCTGTTGCTGTGCTCTCCTCCGCGGCTCCGAAGCTTTCCCCCTTCGCCACCTGCAGTCTCCGCCCTCGAAGGGGCTTCTAGTGTGTGGAAACCTTTCCCCCTTCACAGCTCCCTCCCACTGGTGCAGGTCCCATCCCTATTCTTTTGTCTCTTTTGTTTATTCTTTTTTCTTTTGCCCTACCCAGGTACACGGGGGCGGTTCTTGCCTTTTGGGAGGTCTGAGGTCTTCCGCCAGCGTTCAGTAGGTGTTCTGTAGGAGTTGTTCCACGTGTAGATGTATTTCTGGTGTATCTGTTGGGAGGAAGATGATCTCCACGTCTTACTCTTCTGCCAACTTCCTGGAGCTCCTCCTCACATCCTTTCAATCATTAATTCTTGAGCCAGGCTTTTGTGACTCAGGGGAGGCCTGGGAAACTACAGCTTTTCCTCAAACAAGAGTCAGGCAGAGGACATGGAGGGAGGGATCTGTCCCAGGAAGGCTCCATAGGGTCCTGTTCAGTTACAGGATGGAGGCAGAGATTGGGGTGATGCAGCCATAAACCAGGGAACAATTGGAGTCACCAGAGGCTGGACGAGGCAGGAAAGGAATCTTCCCTAGACTCTTCAGAGGAAGCACGGTTCTGCTGACACCTTGATTTCAGACTTCTGGTCTCCACAACAGTGAGCAAATTAATTTCTGTCGTTGGAAGCCACCAAGTTTGTGTTAATTCATTATGGCAACCCTAGGAAATGAACACAGATTTATAGCAAGAAAATTCCTGTCTGCAAGTACATTTCCGCTATTGTTAAAAAATCTATTAGCAAATTTATTCCTTTGGTTTAAATAGCAGCCTCTTTTAAAACAAAATTCATAAGGTCCCTTAGGAAAAGTAACATATTTCAGAGAATGAATTTTCACATTATGTCCTCCGTGAATGGAAAGCTTGGCTCTGCAGAAAAGCCATGAGTACTTAGAAGGAAGTGATTCTAAAGAGGTGAAGGGAATTGGCTTTAAAAGACCAACTTGACTTGCAAAGCCACTTCTCTGGCATTTGGCCCAGTGATTCCTCATTATTTCAATGGTTCTGAATGAGAGAAGCCAGGATTTAGAGAAATGTCAAGCAATATTGCCATGTAAGAAGATCCCACTCTGTACTAATTGCAGTGTGCCCTTTGCTGCAAGATAAGGCCTCCATGAGGCCAGTGCAACATGCCCTCAGAACGGGCACCTGCCCCTCCCAGACCATCATCCAGGTGCCCAGAATCTCAGAATTCATTGCCCAAATGGCCCCCAAGCCCTTTTCCAAGGCCCACAGAGCCTTCTTCTCTAGATCTGCTCTCCCTAGGGTGGATCACACCGTAGGCATGCACAGTCCTAGGCCCAGGGTGGTGAACATGAGAGGCCCTTCTCAGCACAGAATGGAGCCAGAAGTGGAGAGAAGAGGCTTACTGGGGCCCAGGGCCTGTCTCTTTTTTTTTTATTTTGCGATACGCTGGTCTCTCGCTGTTGTGGCCTCTCCCATTGCGGAGCACAGGCTCCGGACGTGCAGGCTCAGCATCCATGGCTCACGGGCCCAGCCGCTCCGCGGCATGTGGGACCCTCCCGGACCGGGGCACGAACCCGTGTCCCCTGCATCAGCAGGCGGACTCTCAACCACTGCGCCACCGGGGAAGCCCAAGGGCCTGTCTCTTTTGGCATCACCACATTATCAAGGAATCTGATAATTCTAAACTCAAACGTAGCCTTCCTGGTTATTGTAAAGGTATGCTTGTCAAGGTAGAAGGACTGAACACGTTTTATTAAACAGTTTGTTATCTTGGTCTGTAAATTAAATATTTCGACACATGGAATGTGGGCCTGTATTGATACTCTTTCACGTGCCAGCAGAAGCCAGGGGTGTCCCTGACTCGAGATCGGCAGAGGCTTTAAGAGCCCTCTGGGAAGGCAGAGTAGGCAGCTAGCAGCAGTCCATAAAAGGCAGGGCGTTCAAAACAGAATCGTGGTGCTGGAAGTGCCACAAGGAAAAACAAAACAAAACAAAAAAGGAAAGGAACTGGTAGTAAAACCTAAGACTTGTACCAGGCATGCAAATAACTCCACGGTAGGAAGCAGATACAGCCTCCCCTGTCTCTCAGGTATTTGACTTTAGAAAAGACTCTTGAAGGCTTTGAACTGCAGTTTCTTCAAATATAAAATCGGAATGATTAGACCTATGCCAGAGAGTTTCTATGAGAATTCAGAAAGGAATAAACAAAAGTCATTGCTTTAATTGAGGACACATACCGAGTGCCATATAAATCGTAACTATCCTTATGATATTGATGATTTCTCTCATGATATCACTGGGACTTGGTAGGATGAGACTTGGCATGCGACTCAGAACTAGAATGGACACCCTGCTCCAGACATCATATATGAGGCAAACTCTGCTATCCACAGTTGAGTTTTATATGGACGTCAACCTATGTATGGTGAAAGTCAGCTGCATAAGACAATATTGCAAAAGGGACTGCTTATCCGCTCTGCTTACTGTAAGCCCCAGAGTCATAAGTGTGAGTCTTACATGTGATTTTCAGTTTGGGTTAGCTCAGATCAGACCTCTCTCTGACATGAGACAGGGAGAGTAATTATTGTTAATTTTTAATAATAGGGTACTTTATGAGAAAATAGATGGGCTCTTGTGAAATGAAAACTATACGTAGGTTATTAAGAAGTAACTTGAGAATAGTTACATATAGTAAACTAAAAATTATAGATGGTACACTCTTACATTTCATTCTCTCTTTAGTCATATCTGGTGAATCTTTGGTCAGCTGGGAATGCTGATGGGAATGGCTTCTGGCTTGGTTTAGCTCAGAGTTCCTTACTTTCCTTCTCTGAGCAGAACTTAATTTCCTTTGTGAGTTGCATCCCTCTGGGTCCCAGGCTGCTGGGATGATGGCATCCTTGTATCACAATGTTTATTGTAATTTCTGAGATATTTCCTCCCTATAGCTACAACCAGTGAAAGATTTTAAGTAACAAAGCCTTCACCAAGTGTTTCTAAGGGGCACTCTTTCTCCACTAGAGTCTGCAAAAAGCCAGCCCGCCTGCTGTGGGTTATTCAAAGGCCAGGAGTGAACGGCCTCTTTTTCTGCTTTCTTGGGTCCGTGTACTCATTCTGTCTCGGCCTCATGTACTTGCTCTGTGTTCTGCCCAGTTGACTCCATGTTGTTCTTAAAGCTGTGGCAGTGGGTAGGCTTTTAAGATCCATGAAACGTTGTTTTGTTTTGGTATGAAAGAGGAACTTTCCAATGAGGTCATTACTAAATATTGATTCTCCACTAAGCAGAAACATAGATACCACTTCATTTCCTTTGTTAACACCATTAAATGTCCTCCCTGGCTATAGTAGTCCAAATTTTATGATGTTTATTATTTATTACCCAGTGGCCATTTGGCTGCTGAAGCACCCAGGATAGTGAAGAGTGAGAAAAAGAAGAGACTGGCCAATGTTCTGTCACTAAGCATGAATACTGTAGCTTAGTGGTGATCGATGATTTCAATTCTAATTTTTAGGCACGATCCAGTAAGATCTTTCTTAGGAGCTTGTCAATAGCTTGATTAAAGATATTGTTAAATGTGGAAAGCTGGAAAAGGTAGCTAATACACAAAAAGTCAGAATCAGGAGACAAAAATATCTTGATGTTGGAATGATGAGGGGAAACCAAGAATGTCAAATGTAGGATGGATACGTGTAACTTCCTGCACTGAAGTTAGAAAACCTGCCATCCAGGTGCAGGATGCGGAGATGTGTCTTCACAGCTGGGCGTTTACTGGAATTTTAGTCTCCCCGTCAGCATTAGAAGCTGGTGTGGTCTTTAAAGCACTACACACTCTGGTCTTTACCTTCCCGTCAGCCTCATATCTCATGACCTTTTCTCCCAATCCCACTCCCTTCACACAGGTAATGGGGAGGTAGATTTTAGCTCAATATAAGGAAGAATTTTCTAACAACAGAGCTGTCCAAAAATAGAATGAACTTTCTCCAGAAGCAGCCAATCCCCCTGGCAGTAACAGGGGTTCCAGCTGAGGCTTAATAACCTTTTGTAAGGTAATTGGAAAGGGGATTGAAACAGTGTAATTAAGAAAATAGACTTTGGAATTAAAAAGTTCAAAGGCTGTCTCTAAATAGATGTGTTATTTGGGGCAGAGTGGTGGTTTCTAGAGCTTGTGGGCCTCTTTTCAATACAGGTCTGCCACTTACTAGCTGTGTGACCTTGGCAGGTCATCAGAACTCTCCTGGTCTCAGTTATCTCATCTATAAAGTGTAGACAAGAGTACCTCCTTCCCAAGGACTGTGCTCAGTGTTGTGTGAGGACTAAGAAGCCAACATAATGTAAAACTCTTGGAATCTCATCTGGCATATAATAAGCACTTGATAAATGTTAATAATGATTATTATTATTTAACTACTTAAACCTATGTTTTCTCGTTGGTAAAAATAAAGATAATATTTATCTCATAGATTTCTTTTGAAAAACTGAACAGCTATGGTTATTAGTGTGATGAAATGTTTTGCAGTATATAATATCTGACATTTCTTATAAACCTGAGATTCTGTGATTAAATGACTCACCAATGGCCAGATGACAGGAATTTTCCCTGCATACTCTGTGGAGGCAGATGCCTATAACTTGTGTATAGAAACAAAACATTCCATCATTCCAGCCAATACATGAATGATGAAAGAGGAAGAGAGGGAGAGAGAGAGAGAATATGAATGAACGAGGGAGAGGAAGAAAGAAAATGAAAACTCGAAGATTATAATCCTTATTCCCAATATTCCATGAAACAATATATGGACAAATTGGTACCAAAAGAGAGATTTAAAAAACTGCACTGGTTATCATAATCTTTCTGATATGCAAGGTATTTATTTTTCCTCATTGTCATTGTGTTTTTATTGCGTTTTCAGAGTATGCATTTTTTAGGCTGAAGGATGGAAACTGATGTTAAAATTCCAACATAATTTTTCAATTATATTCTAAAAACTATGAATTCCTTCTCAGTTTAATCACTTATACTGAACTGTCAGTATCAAGACACATGTGAATTGTGCTTCTCTGTGAAAAATATTTTTAGTATATAGTTTTTGTCATTGTGGATTTAAAGACATTTCTATCTTTTAACTTAGCTCTTCTATTCTGGTATTAAAAAGTTAGAATAGAAACACCCATTTTCATGGGTTGCAAGCTCCTATGAATTGCAATTGAGCTCTTTCTCCAGCTGCTTTCAGTGGACAAAGGGAGTGTAAGATCTCATCCCAGATTCTAGTTTAATATACTCCAGCTGGGGTGGAGCAAGGGGGAGGAAATAAGAAGTGTGTCTACAGAATAGTTAAGTAACAGCACAAGCAGTTGGCTGTTTACAAGGTGGGCACTGTCAGTACTTTGGGGTTCAGAGATATTGCTGGGCAGATGTGGGGAGGAGTTATCATTTTTAAGAGGTGCTTCTGCAGGGCAAGAGAAGATGCTGGCTCTTGACACCTGTGCTCTGTGATAGTGGGCAAAATAACCTCCCAAAGCTTCTGCTGCTTCATCTATGGAATGAGCATAATGAGGTCTCCCTCTTCTGGTGGTGTAAGAACTGAAGATAATACACACACACACACACACAAACACACACACAGGAATACTACTCAGCCATAAAAAAGAATGAAATAATGCCATTTGCAGCAACACGGATGGACCTAGAGATTATCATACTAAGTGAAGTAAGCCAGATAGAGAAAGACAAATACCATATGCTATCACTTACATGTGGAATCTAAAATATGACACAAATGAACTTATTTATGAAACAGAAACAGACTCACAGACATACAGAACAAACTTGTGGTTACCTAAGGGGAAAAGGGGGTGGTGGAGGGATAAGTTAGGAGAATGGGATTAGCAGACACAAATTACTATATATAAAATAGGTAAACAACAAGGTCCTACTGTATAGCACAGGAAACTATATTGAATATTTTATAATAAACCTTAATGGAAAAGAATATGAAAAAGAACATATGTATATAATTGTATGTATGATACACATATACATTTGAATCACTTTGCTGTACACCAGAAACTAACACAACATTGTAAATCAACTGTACTTCAATTAAAGAAAAGGAACTAAAGACAATGTATGGACGATGCCTATCACATGAAAATAACCAATAACTATGAGTTTGGTATCTTTATCTTTGACATGCAGTGTGGCTAGGGTGCCAAAGGATAGGTAGAATTCAGACACATACCCGAAGGTTTGAGGGGAAAAGGAGTAAACAACAGGAGGAGAAGTTCCTTGCTGACAGTCATGGGGTTGGGGAAATTTGGAATAAATATGAACATCCCAGGAGAGAGGGCACTGAATCCCAAACTAGTCGTATTTAAAAAATACACATAATATAAGCAGGAGTGGATCTTTTTTTTTTTTAATCTTGAAGCTTATATAATTGGGTACCCTCATAAGAATTTTCATACAAAATTAGGTACAAATGTGTATTTCAAGTGGGGAAATAAATCACAACATATAACAAATTTTTAAAGGCTGACAGATTTCAAAAACATTACAAAATTTAGGAAAATAACACAATGTGATTGTGAACCAAAGAGGATATATAGCAGTAAATGGGACTGAAGTGTATTCTCTAACTAAAATTCCCATTATACAGGTCCAAAATTGTCCCACTACTCCATCAACTCCTGACAAAAGGGGGTGTGTCAGCAAGGGGAAGCCAAAGCAGAAAGACATGGCAGTCTTAATGGATGTGGATTGAAATATCTTACTTCTGCTAATTTTACAATAGCATATGACCACGTGAACATGGTGCTGGATTCAATGCCAGGGAGTACCCTCAGCGTTACGCCTCATTAACTTTGTGGCAAATTCACCTTTGCCTAAGGAAAATGGGAAAACCACTGGAGTGAGTCGTCAGCATTATCCTTTAAGGAAGATGAATCTAGTGTTGTCATAGCTAGAAAAGCAACTGAGTATGGAGAGAACAACACTTAGAAGTCAAAAAGTGAGAGACATCAGAGAGAATATCAGCACCTACGAGATGTCTGACAAGATACAGTGACAGAGAAGGAGGTACCCAAAGTGACAGGAAGGTTGAGAATATACACTAGAGGGTTTAGCAAGGAAACAGCTATTGCTTGTAAGAAAGTCTGTCCGCTTTATATTGGCCATGGAGCTCAGGAGGTAAGAACACCCAGTGGTTGAAGAAAAAGAAAAAAATGCCCCTTTTCTGGCCTGAATGACCACATCAAACGTGGAAATAATATGACTAGTCATTCCAGTTCTTACAGTGGTTAGCAATCATGAGAAGTATGCCGTTCTCCTATGGCAGTACTATTTCCAGAGTCTAGGGGTACCCAACATAACCGAGACCCGGTTTTTAGAAGATTGCAAAGGAAAATACTCATAGCAAATAGAAGGTACAGTATTCTTGGCTACTGTGGGTATTCTTTGCCAGTCACTGAAAGAGAACTGTAGAAACTGGGATCCACCATGTGCAGAACTCCTTTTGCTCAGGTTAGAAGCCTTCTCCTTAAGTCTGATCCTGAATCCCAATCCCAGCCATGATGCGGGTGGAAGCTGATAGACAGCAAGAGAAAGAGTGTTTGCCTCTAGTGCCTCTGCTGAGCTAGCCCGTCCAGGAGCCTGGGTACTAGCCCCACCTGGCTTCCAGGTGAGATGAAGAGTGAACATCCAGATTAAGAGGGGGTAGCTCGCCAAACCCAGGTAAGATGACCCCTCCAGCCATGGAAAGGAGACGCGAGAAGGGGACCACATCCATGTTCTGTCTCTAGTTGGCAGCTGGACTCCATTTGCCATCTTCCTGGGCAACGACGAACCTAGAGAATGATTCCAACTCCTTGGCAGCAAGTTTATTTTTTCATCCAATCATCACATTCACTAACAGGCAAGCATTGTTATTCTACTTCACAGGTGACCTAACAGGCTCCAAGGTCAGCTACTTTATCCAAGACTATGTAGCTACAAAGACAGCACCAAGCTAATAATAATTGTAAGTAGTTATGCTGTGTTAGCTCAGTTAATCACCACCACAGCCCTCTGAGGTGATGCTATTATTACTCGTCCCTTTCCACAGGTGAGGCAGCTGAGGCACAGTGATGTCAGGTAGCTTGTCTGAGGTCACCAGCTTATGAGAGGTGAGGCTGGCATTTGAATCGATGCTTTAGGTTCCAGAACATATGATAGTCACCATGTGCTATTCTGCCTCTCCAAGATTGCAAACTGTGACTTCTGATTCCACAGCCATCCTTCTTCAGCTCATTCCATCACCCTGTCCTTCGTTCACCTAAAGACAGGATAAATCTGTCCCAAGCATCAATAGGAGTGGTAGGAAGAGGAAGAAGCACTTGGAGGGAAGGTGATCAGTCCATTTTTGGAAATGTAAAATGGAGATTGGTGAATGTCCCCAAGGAAAAGGGGCCTTTAGGGATTTGTCCTAGAAATGCAGATGTGAGAGTCAGCAGCAGGAGGTAGGAGTCAGAGCCTTGAGATAGAATCCGCTCGTGTATAATTATGTAATTAAAATAATGATACCTTAGAGTCATTTAGTATTTGATAATTTTCGAAACACTTTTATATATACCATTACATTTAATCGCCTGCAATGTTTTTAAATGTGATTCGGAACCTGCTGCATGTCACAAAAATGTTTGACTATGTTTCTATTCCAGAGATAAAAGAACAGAATGATACAGGAAGGTGAGGAAAGCAGCATGTGTTGAACTCATGCTGTGTGCCAGGAAATGGGCAAGGTGTTTGTGCCATTATCTTACTTAATGCAACAACAGATTAATGAGAGCAAATCATGTCCTCACTTTACAGACGAGGAAACAAAGGCTCAGAACATTTAGGTCACTTGCCCAGCATCACACAACTAGCAAGTGTTGGGCCAGGCTCTTTCAGGACTGCCATCTAGCAGATGACACTGCCCAAATATATATTCCCACTTGTGGTTTCTCATAGTGTTCATTTATGAAGTTCTCTTTGTTCTGGACACATATCATTCACACATTCGTACAAAATAAATAGAATGACGATTAGAAAATCTGTTCATCTGCTTGAAATTGTCGTCCACATGGACAGCCTTGTCTCTGGAATCAAGCAGTATCCCCATCATCGTTGCTATTTCTCATGTACCAAGACTTGCTGAATTAACCCATTTTTATTTTCCTCCCATATTATTTACTATCTGTTTCCCAGGATTTCTGTTGGCCTTTAGAACTCATCAGTTTTGACCCTGACACCTGCTATGTCTCCTGTAAGCTCAGTCCCCAGTTGACCAAGCCAGATTGTTGACCACTGTTGCTAAGAGATTTAGGGGTCAGGAAGATCACTCAAACAGCATGACATCATAGTAGATCCAGATAGAAAAAGACCACCATGCCAACTTGAATAAATGTGTTTGTTGGACCCAGTCTTCCCTGGGCCAAACCCTTTTCTGGGCAGTCTCTAGGCTGCATGTTCAAAGCTACTTGTCAAGCACCTAGGGCAAGGAGTCCTGGGTAGGGGCAGTATGATATAGTGGTTAAGGCTTTGGGGTGAATCTTGTGTTCAGATCCTGCCCCCATTCTTTACCTACCTTGTAAGTTCGAATCATGTTTTTTAAGATATTTGAGACTCAGATTCCCCATTTATAAAATTGAGGAATAATATCTACCTCAGGGTTGTTACATGAATGAATGAATGTGAAACACTTGTTACCTATGAAGCACTCCATGAGGCTGCTACCGCTACTATTACTTTTATCACTGAGAATGACAGGCATAAAATTTTTGAAAATTTATGGCCTGTTCGTAATGTTACTATAGCTGCCTAAGGGGCTAAGTGTGACGTAGACCAGTGGTCCCCAAACTTAGCTGCATATTAGAATCACCTGGGGAACTTTTCAAAATTCAGATGCCCATCTCACCCTAGTTTAATCAGAATGTCTGGATAAGGGAACTAGGCGTCCATAGTTTTCAAACATGCACAGGTGATTCCAATGTGCAGAAAAGTTTGGGAACCACTGATGTAGACAGAGTTGCTTTCAGTTCTTCCAACACCAATTTCAAGGACCAATGTCTCTCCATGCACACCTCCATGGCCCAGCAAGAAGGGGCAGTGACCCCGGCTCCGCTGCTCTGCTCTGCTTTCTCCCCCTCCGTACACGTCCTCCATACACGTACACGTCCTCTGCTTTCTCTCCCTCCGTACACGTGGAACCATTGCTGAGCCGATGGCAGAAGAATGTGACATATTAAACAAAAAGCAGGTGGGGAGGTGTGGAGGCCACAAGTTCAACAAAATCACAGATGAGGAATGTAGGGCTTTGGGGCTCCAAGATGATAAGAGCAGTTATTTAAATCCTAGTCTGTCCCTCTCTGGAGCCAGAGCCCTTTCAGTGCCCCCAGGATAATTTCACTCCCACTTTTGCTCCTGCTAATGGGCTAAAATGGAAAAATGCAGCGGAACTAATGAATAGGGAAATTAAAGGCTCTAGAGAGGATATTTCTGTGGAGATTGTCAAAGAGAAAGCCAGACACTAGTTAGAAGTGTAGGGATAGCTTTTAATCTGTAGTAACTGTTGCAAAAGCAGAGTCCAGCATGAACCGAACTCAACTTCTGACTTGTGACTGGGTGTCTGAAGGGGAGGATGAAGGATTAGCAGGGTGTCGGGGGGGGGGGCTCAGTAGAGTCAGTGGAAAATGACAACAAGCTAGAAGGGGCTGGTCCACGTGAAACCCAACTGGGTTTGCTAACTGGAGCTTCTTGAAGTTGGATTCCTGCAGTCCTACAGAGCCCAGGAGGCAGGGGCCAAATCTTCAGGTGTTGGCTGGAACGAACAGTAAATTCTTTTAGCAGCCTTGAGTTTTCTTAGGCAGGCACTTTAATGGGAGCTAAGGTCACACTAGGGATGTGGCCTTGAGCTATTACAACCATGTTAGTGCTTGTTCAAGTCTTTATAGGCCAAGGTTGAGGTCTCGTGGAGAAGACGGCTCGGAGGAGCCTGGCTGGCGTTTGGTCAAGGAGGGTCTTTGGCAAGACAGAGGATTGGTGAGTGTTGTTTACAATCTTTCCTTCCCTTTGGTGCCTTTCTGCCATTCTGCACAAGTAAGGTTCAACATGTATGTAGCATGAGCTATGTAACCCAAGCAAAACAAGGAGCAAGGGCCTGACACCTAATGAAAGAGGTTTGATGTCAGGACCTCCTCTTGTTCAGCACTGACTCAGACCCCTTGTTCTTCTCCACTGTCCTCTCTGCTTCTTCTTATCAAACATATGGTTCTCTGCTCTTTGGCTTCTCTGCTCTTTGGCTTCTCTGCTCTTTTGGGGAGAATATGCCAAAAGGAAAGTGGCAGATAGTCAAAGAAGCCCTCAGAGTAGTGATGGTCCTGGCCTTTGAGGTCTCAGCCCATTTGTCAAGATCTCGCAGCCCCAGGGCCACAGAAGCTGCACGTTGCCATGGCAACACAAGTACACTGACCTTCGCTGGACTCCTGGAAGTATTTTTTTAGGATTGGAAAGGAAAAAATGCAGAAAAGGAAGAATGCAAGCCGGGTTATTCCGTAAACCACCACTACACATCCAGATGGGAAAAGCTATCACTTACTTCACCATTTGTTTTAAGCATGCTATAGTCTGGTCAGCGTAAGTGCCATTCTCCTGAAACTGTGGCATGATGGAGAAGGATGTACGTGCTTGTACCAGACTCTGTGGGTGGCATTGCAGCTCCGACACTTACTAGTTGGCTGACTTTGGTGATTGCTTCTCTCTGCATCAGCTTTCGATCTGTAAAATGGGATAATAAGCTTGTGATTATTATACAATTAATATGTATAAAGTAGTTAAAACAGTTCCTGACATATAATAAGCGCCTTTAAGTATTTGTCATTGTTATCCCAAAGTTTCCAATACCCTTCCACTTGTTTTTCTCCCTGGCAAGAATTTACACTGTGAATTATGGATTTTTCTTGAAATTTATTTCTGTGACTCAGACCCACTTCTGTCTTCTGGTTTCCTCTCCTTCTCCATGTTCTTACTCTTTCCTCCTTCCCACTATCCACCCAAATTCGACTATCTCAACATTTTGTTCATGGCCATCTTTCTCTTGATTGCTATATGTTCCCTTCAAACAACTTCAGTTTCTCCCTGTAGTTTCTCTCATGATAGGGTAGGCAGGGTTTCTCTCTGTCCATGCCTTCAGATGGAGCTTGAGATCTGGTCTTTTGTTTGGAACTTGTGTATTTATTTAGTGGTTGATTAGCTTTGGCGTCAGAAAGACTTTGTTGTTTGGGCTTTGATAGATGAAAGGTATAATTAGCAAATCACTTTAATTTCTCTAAGTCTTCATTTTCCTCCCAATAAAACAGGAGGTAATAATAATAGTTTCTAGTGCATAGAATAATTGTAAGCACTAAATGGATATTTTATAGCAATCGCTTGGCAGAGTGCCTGGTGTACAGAACGTGTTCTAGGTATTCTGGCTGACTCCTCAAATCTCACGTGTCTAAAGCCCAGATTATTGCCCACTTCTCACAAAACCAGCTCTTCTTCTAAATTTCTTAATACTCTTAATGATACTGTCATGTTCTTAGTCACCTGTTTTCATGAGTTGAGTCATCCTTGACTCTTCCCTCTTTTTCACTCCTCTGACGGGTCAGCAAATTCTGTTGACCTTCGCTATTCAGGTTCTTGGCTAATATCTACACTCCCTCCCCCATTTTCATCGTCACTGTCCTCTAGCTTGTTTGGTGTAATTCAGTAGTCTCCTCAATTATCTCTTTGATTTCAGAGCCCCACTACCTATATTAGTATCAGCAATTGCTACTGGCAAAATCAGGACACGGAGTGTTAAAGGCCTGAACAGGATAAATATGTGTGTGTGTGCACGTGTGTGTGTGTGTGCACGTGTGTGTGTGCACACGCGTGTGTGTGTGTTTACAGTTTTAACACTGAATGTTCTTTCTCTTTCCATTATGTCACAAACCCCATTACTTCCTTTACTCTTTTATTCTGTTTGGTGCTTGAAGATTTTTGGACTTGTCACATCTGTTAATCCACTTAATTCCAATCCTTTGATGATATAATAAGCAGAATTACCCCCAAAGTAACCCTGGTGGCTAGCTGGGACTTGCGACCTCCATCGAAACTCAGCCTCCCATATGGTTTCCTCTTTCCACAGAGGATACAGCAACACCTCATAGGTCCCAAGGGCTCCAGATCAAGACTATCTGCCTTCCCCAGATGCTTCCTATAAATACCTGGCACCACAAATTCAGACTCAATATGACTAGGTGGTCTGAGCATTTACCCACTGTGATGCTTAATTTTATGTGTCAGCTTGACTGGGCCATGAGGTACCCAGATTAAAATTATTTCTGGGTGTGTCTGTGAGGGTGCTTTTGACTGAGAAGAATATTTGAATCAGTGGACTCAGTAAAGCATATGGTCCTCCCCAATATGGAGGCATCACCCATTCTGTCAAGGGCCTGGAGAGAACAAAAAGGCTGAGAAAGTAGAAATCCATCCTTTTTGCTTCCTGCCTGGTTGCTTGAGCTGGGACATCAGTCTTCTCCTGCCCTTGGACCGGGATTACACCACTGATTTTCCTGGGTTTCCAGCTTGCAGATGGCAGATAATGGGACTTCTCAGCCTCTGTAATCACATGAGTCAATTCTTCATACTGAATCTTTATATATATATATATATCCTATGGATTCTGTTTCTCTGGAGAACCCTGACTAATACATCCACTGATGGGCTAGTTTCCCATGCTTATCCTGTAAGAAGTGAGAGTAACAGAGGAAAGTAATCTGATGACTGGTGCATAGAAACTGGGCAAGTTCAGCACTGCCTTGACCCCAATACAATTCTCTGCGGCATGAAGGGAGTACTGGGGACTCCCCGGCTTCTTTTCCCTTGCTCACCTTTGGCTTATGGAAGCTTCCCAGTGACTCCTGTTCCTTAATCCATACCACGTGAAGCTGTGAACTTGGTCCTGAACCCAGATGTATTAGAGGAGGGAACGCAGAGGTGACCTAGCTTGCCACAGCTACCTTTTAGTCTATCATGTAGAGTTCATTATAACCCTGTGACCAGCTTTTCTCTCCAGATGTTTCTGCCATTAGTCCTTCGGGTTGACCTTCTATATACACCGAGGGACTTGCCCTTTTAAATCACCACCTTATGGTTTGCTGCCTCTACCTTTAGTAAGTTCCTACCCCACTCCTAACTCCTCCTACAGAAATCCTGCCCACATCTAATTTAAAGGCTACCTTCTCTAAGAAAGCTTCCCTTACAGACTAGTTCAGAGCTGTCTTCCCTTATACATTCTTTTTCAGACCATCCTTGCGGGATATAACCCACAGTGCCTTGGGTTGTAAATATTTGGACATACTGTTTTAAACCTCCTTATCCATCAGATATAGGACTGCTGTTGCTTCTCATTGTACATCCCATAATCAGCACACACTGCTTGGCTTGAAGTAGTCAGTAAATGTGTGGTAAAACAGGGCTTCTGTGTCATAGCATACATGAAGAAAAAGATGGGCCTTTGAAATGTTGGGGGCTTTCAAAACTAACACAGAGGTTTTCTTGAATTGTAAAGGCTGCACAGGCCACTGATTTACTGAATGCAAACTACAACTACAGCCTTTCCCTGCTATTCTGACTCACTGGAGATATGTCTTCCAGGTCTGAATGCCTGAGAAGTACTCTGAAATTAGTTTTTATTTGTTGTCTTTCTTAGCTGTACACAGTGAATAGCCCTGATATTTTTATTTGATTGTGTTTGGCCTTTAAATTACTCTCAAGCAATGTGGCTGGACGTGGGACCTCATTTCCTAACCAGCCTGCTTATCAATAAGCCAGCTGTTTTCTGTATATAGACCACCACACCTATTTTACTGTGTGACTGTCTTTTTTATTCAAATATATTTCAAATATGAGTGAATACTTGAAAAGAAATCTGCATGATAAAATATCTTTCATCTTCTTTAAGTAAGCCTTTATCAAAAGGGTGTAAAACTTCTGGATGTGATGTCAAAAGAATACAGGTGTTTGACATAAGCCCTACATCCTCTAAGTATTGGCTTTTTTCTCCCACAAGATGTTCCGGATCCTTTAAAAGACATTTTTAAAATTTGTGATCTTTGGACTGATTTATTGTGGCCTAAAATAGGGATGAGTGGAAAGCAAAGCTATCTATACTTATGTTCTGACCAACAGCTAGTTTTTGACCAAAACCAAGTGGACATAACATAACTAAAAATTGCAGAGGAACAACTTCCGCTCCCAATCAAGAGTAGCAAGATTGAATTTCTCTCTATATGGACTGAATGTATGTGTTTCACTAAAATTCATATGTTTAAGCCCTAACCCTCAGTGTGATGGTATTAGGAGGTGGGACCTTTTTAAATGAGGTTATAAGAATAGGGACCCCCTGATGGGATTAATGTCTGTTGTAGGGCAGAGATATTGAATAATATTCTCCAAACTGAGAAGGAACTTTAAGACTGAAAAAATGAAGCAGTCATCTCTGTAAAATGCAATTCTGAAGTTTATTGTGGGTAACTCACATACAGGCAGGATCAGTTGGACTGCAATCTAGAAGCATTTACAGCTGTATTCTACACCACCAAAAGGGGTACAAGGGGATTTAAAAGGGCCAAAGCTAAAGACAGGATCTGACTACTAAGGGAGAATCATATTCACACCAGTGGGAACCAGGGGTTTTTCCTCCCCCGAGGTAACCATCTGCATCAGCAAAAGGCATTCTTCCAGCTTTCATATCAACTGAAGGCTCATTCCTTGTGAGTAGCTCAGTCATGCAGAAAGGGCAGGGGATGGGGCTGTGGGACCTAAGATGGAGCTAACAAAATGGAGTCAGTGAGGTTCAGCCACACAGTGTCCTTATAGGAAAAGGAAGAATGACCAGAGCTTGCTTACTCTCTCTATCCCCACTATGTGAGAACAAAGCAAGGAGGCAGCTGTCTGCAAGCTAGGAAGAGCGTCCTCACCAAGAACTAAATACAGGGAATTCCCTGGTGGTCCAGTGGTTAGGACTTGGTGCTCTCACTGCCTGGGGCCTGGGTTCCATCCCTGGTCAGGGAACTAAGATCCTGCAAGTCACGTGGCACAGCCAAAAGAAGAAAAAAAAAAACACTAAATCTCTTGGTATCTTGATGTTAAACTACCCATCCTCCAGAGCTGTGAGAAATAAATGTCTCTTTTTGAAGCCATCCAATTTATGGTACAGAGCTAAGACACTCTCCTGTCTTAAACAACTAAAGAAGACAAAATATGTGAAGTGATACTTTTCAGATATTGAACAATAGAGAGTGTAGACCACAAAAGACCCTGAAGAGCCAAAGCAATCTTGAGAAAGAAAAATGGAGCTAGTGGAATTAGGTGCCTTGACTTCAGACTATACTACAAAGCTACAGTCATCAAATCAGTATGGCACTGGCACAAAAACAGACACATAGATCAATGGAACAGGATAGAAAGCCCAGAAATAAACCCACACACCTATGGTCAATTATTCTGTGACAAGGGAGGCAAGAATACACAATGTAGAAAAGACAGTCTCTTAAGCAAGTGGTGCTGAGAAAACTGGACAGCTACATGTAAAAGAATGAAATTAGAACATTCTCTAAAACCATACACAAAAATAAACTCAAAATGGATTAAAGACCTAAATGTAAGACCAGACATTGTAAAACTTCTAGAGGAAAACATAGGAAGAGCACTCTTTGACATAAATAGCAGCAGTAACTTTTGGATCTTTCTCCAAAGCAAAGGAAATAAAAGCAAAATAAACGAATGGGGGACTTCCCTGGTGGTGCAGTGGTTAAGAATCTGCCTGTCAACGCAGGGGATGTGGGTTTGATCCCTGGTCTGGGAAGATCCCACATGCCACAGAGCAACTAAGCCCATGCACCACAACTACTGAGCCTGCACTCTAGAGCCCGTGAGCCACACTTAACTGACCCCATGTGCCTAGAACCCATGCTCCACAACAAGAGAAACCACCACAGTGAGAAGCCCACACACTGCAATGAAGAGTAGCCCACACTCGTCACAACTAGAGAAAGCCCAAATGCAGCAACAAAGACCCAATGCAGCCATAAATAAATAAATAAACTAATGGGACCTAATTAAACTTAAAGGCTTTTGCACAGCAAAGGAAACTAAACAAAATGTAAACACAACCTACAGAATGGGAGAAAATATTTGCAAACAATGGGACTGACAAGGGATTAAGCTCCAAAATATACAAGCAGCTCATACAGCTTAATAAAAAACAAACAACCCAATCAAAAAATGGGCAGAAGATCTAAATAGACATTTCTCCAAAGAATACATACAGATGGACAATAGGCACATGAAAAGATGCTCAACATTTCTAATTATTAGAGAAATGCAAATCAAAACTACAATGAGGTATCACCTCACACCAGTCAGAATGGCCATCATCAAAAAGTTTACAAATAATAAATTCTGAAAAGGATGTGGAGAAAAGGGAACTCTCCTCCACTGTTGGTGGAAATGTAAATTGGTACAGCCACTATGGAGAACAGTATGGAAGTTCCTTAAAAAGCTAAAAATAGAGCTACCACATGATCCTGCAATCTCACTCCTGGGCATATATCTGAAGAAGACCATAATTCGAAAAGATACATGCACCCCAGTGTTCATTGCAGCACTATTTACAATAGCCAAGACATGGAAGCAACCTAAATAAAGTATAAAGATGTGTTACATATACACAATGGAATATTACTCAGCCACAAAAAAAGAATGAAATAATTCCATTTGCAGCAACATGGATGGACCTAGAGATTATCATACCAAGAGAGTGCAGAACGATGATCCTCCAGAGAAAAGGTACCAACAATACGAGTCCTATGATTGTCCCAGCCCACAGACTGGAGAGAATTTTCGGGCAATGATGTAGGGAGAGGAACCCAAATGGAGCCTGGCAGTCTTTCTGAGTTGAGGCAAACACATTTGAATTTCAGATAGACCAAGACAACTAGAATTTATGGGGCAGAATACTAGAGACAAAATAGCTTCAGAGAGAATTAGTTCTAAAGTTCTTCAGAGGGTTTTCCTTAGGTCTTTACCTAAGTACTGATTAGTACATGTGAAGGAACTACCAATACCAAGCAAAGAATTACCAAAAAGCAGCAGGAAGTATAATACTCAGAGCACATACAAGTCCAGAAATAGTTTGTTTCCAAGCAGCCAAAGTGGAAATATCTCCTAATATATGTACCTCAAGAGGGGTCTTCAAAAGCCCCCAATTAAAGGCTATTTTATCCCCAACACATTTAAAAGCAAGTCTCAAAAAGATAAAACAAGTGATTTACTGCATCCCAGAACAAAGCTCCAAAATATTTAAAGAAATTGGAAAAAAAAAAAAGTCAGACCCACCAACACAAAATTCACAATGTCTGGCATGCACTGTTAATATCATGTATACCCTAACTCACCGGGGAAGGAAGAAACATACTGCTTTTTGACTGAATGAAGGGAATGGCACTTGAGCTATCCTTTGCTAATATTTGATTGGTGAAGAGGATATGGTGGGGGAGGACTGAATTAGGTTTAACCTCCTTTACTGTCTGTCTCATAGTTTGTGGGAACCAATGCACAGCATCTGTTGTTTTAGCCTTGATTTGACATTGAACAATGCTAATATTTGCATCTTTGTCACTATCTCTGAATAATCTACAGAGAGGAAAAGAATATATAACTGCTTGGATTTCAGTGAACAACAGGGAAACAGTATACCCACTATTTATGCCGCTGATAAAATGCATTTTAAAAATGTCTCCTTTATATAGAATTTCTCTGAGTTTGGAAATTGCAAATAAATAACATCTATTTATTGTGTTATTCTCTTATTTTGAGAAACAACAAGATACAAACAAACTACAATGTTACAGCATTCAGTCTAAACCATTTAAAATCATTCAGCATGCTGTGAAGGAACTAGCAGATGATTTGAAGCCAGACACATCCAGAGTTGGTTCTACAACTTATTAGTCCTATGACATGGACAATTTATTTAAACTCCCTGAGCCCCAATATATACCTGTATAAATTGGACATAGTGACACCTAACAGAGTTATTGTACAGGTTAAATGAGGTTATGCAAATAAAGAATCTCTCTCACTCAGTTCTTGGCACTCAGTAGGTGATCAACAAATTTAGTCCTCTTTCCTTCTCTTCTTATATCATTCTTGCCTAAATATCTTAGTATAATTAAAATTTTTCATCTAGTAATGAACAGATTCATAGTTTTATTCAATAGTCAGAAAAACTAATTTGGTAACTTCCTAAGCAAGAGAGCAGCCTGAGATACATGGACACAGCAATCAGAAAAGAAAAGAAATTAAAAGGAATCAAAAACAGAAAGGAAGAAGTAAAAGTGTCACTGTTTGCAGATGACATGTTACTATACATAGACAACCCTAAAGATGCCACCAGAAAACTACTTGAGCTCATCAACAAATTTGGTAAAGTTGCAGGATACAAAATTAATATGGAGAAATCTGTTGCATTTCTATACACTAACAACAAACTATCAGAAAGAGAAATTCAGGAAACAATCCTATTTGCTATCACAGTAAGATACCTAGAAATAAATCTACCTAAGGAGGTAAAAGTCCTATACTCAGAAAACTGTAAGACATGGATGAAAGAAATTGAAGACAACACAAACAGATGGAAAGATATACCATGTTCTTGGATTGGAGGAATTACCATCATTAAAGTTTTTTCACAGAACTAGAACAAATAGTTTTAAAATTTGTATGGAAACACAAAAGACATCGAGTAGCCAAAATAATCTTGAGAAAGAAGAATGGAGCTGGAGTATCACACTCCCTGACTTCAGAGTACACTACAAAGTTACAGTAATCAAAACAGCATGGTACTGGCACAAAAAGAGATACATAGATCAATGGAACAGAACAGAGAGCAGAAATAAACCCACACACCTATCGTCAATTAATCTATGACAAATGAGGCAAGAATATACAGTGGATAAAAGAGTCTCTTCAATAAGTGGTGCTGGGAAAACTGGACAGCTACATGTAAAAGAATGAAAATAGAATATTCTCTAACACCATATACAAAAATAGACTCAAAATGAATTAAAGACCTAAGTGTAAGACCACGTACCATAAAAATCCTAGAGAAGAACATAGGTAGAACACTCTTTGACATAAATTGCAGCAGTATCTTTTTGGATCTATCTCCTAAAGCAAAGAAAATAAAAGCAAAAATGAATTAATGGGAACTAATTAGACTTAAAAGTTTTTACACAGCAAAGGAAACCTGCGACAAAACAAAAAGACAACCTACAGAATGGGAGAAAATATTTGCAAATGATTTGACCCGATAAGGGGTTAATATCCAACAGATGTAAACAGTTCATACAACTCTACATCAAAAAAAAAAAACTGATTTAAAAAAATGGGCAGAAGACTTGAATAGACATTTTTCCAAAATGGACATGCAGATGGCCAACAGGCACATGAAAAGATGCTCAACATCACTAATCACCAGGGAAATGCAAGTCAAAACCACAATGAGCTATCACCTCACACCTATCAGAATGGCTGTCATCAAAAAGAACACAAATAACATGTTGGCAAGGATGTAGAAAAAAGGGAACCCTCATATACTGTTGGTGGGAATGTAAATTGGTGCAGCCACTGTGGAAAACAGTATGGAGGCATCTCAAAAAACTACAAATTGAACTACCATATGATCCAGAAATTCCACTCCTGGGTATATATCTGAAGAAAACAAAAACACTAATTCAAAAAGATACATACACCCCAATCTTCATAGCAACATTATTTATAATTGCCAGTATATGGAAGCAACCTAAGTGTCCATCAACAGATGAATGGATAAAGAAGATATGTGTGTACACACACACATACACAATGGAATACTATTCAGCCATAAAAAAGAAATTTTGCCATTTGCAACAACATGGATGGACTTGGATGGTATTACACCAACTAAAATAAGTCAGACAGAGAAAGACAAATACTGTCTGATATCACTTATATGTGGAATCTAAAAACATAAACCACTGAATATAACACAAAAGAAACAGACTCACAGATACAGAGAACAAACTAGTGGTTACCAGTGGGGAGAAGGAAGAGGGGAGGGGCAATATAGAGGTATAGGATTAAGAGGTACAAGCTGTTTTGTATAAAATAAGGTACAAGGATATATTGTACAACACGGGGAATACAGCCAATATTTTATAATAGCTATAAATGGAGTATGACTCTTAAAATTGTGAATCACTATATTGTATACATGTAACTTACATGATTTTGTACATCAGTTACACTTCAATTTAAAAAAGAAAAAAAGAAGGGAAATTAAGGAGGAAAATTAATTAATGAAGGAGGAAAATAATAAAATTTATTGGAACTAGAGGGAATCAGAAATGTTTAATTGAAGTATGAATGAAACAAGGTTGATACCTAGACACATTCTTGTGAAAGTTCAGAACACCAAAGATAAAGACAAGATCTTAAATTTTCTTGAGAAAATATCTCAATAGCAAATAAATGATAGTTAAATTGGTATCAAACCTTTCCTCAAAAGTATTAGATGCTGGAATAGTAATTCAGAATTACTTTAAAAAAAAATCTCAGCCATGCATATCAAGCCCATATCAGTGAGAATGGACTACATAATGCTGAGATAACAAATAATGCCACATGCTTAAGTTACAGGTTAAAGAGCTATGACTGTTCCACAGTGTCTTCACCCCAGGATCCAGGCCTTTTTCTGGGCTATGGCTGTTCTGGGGAGAGGAAAAGCCAGTACAAAGAAGACTGACTAAAAGGTGGAAGTGTCCTTATTCATCAAATATTACTACTTAAAATTTGGAAGATTTCAGTGATGCTATAAAGAAAACATGATTTCTTTTAATCAAGAGAAGAGAGGGCTTCCCTGGTGGCGCAGTGGTTGAGCGTCCGCCTGCCAATGCAGGGGACATGGGTTTGTGACCCGGTCTGGGAAGATCCCACATGCTGCAGAGCAGCTGGGCCTGTGAGCCATGGCCGCTGAGCCTGCGCGTCTGGAGCCTGTGCTCTGCAACGGGAGAGGCCACAACAGTGAGAGGCCTGCGTACCGCAAAAAAAAAAAATAAAAGAAGAGACATGGGACTTTTCCCTGGTGGTCCAGTGGTAAAGAATCCACCTTACAATGCAGGGGATGCGGGTTCGATCCCTGGTCAGGAAACTAACATCCCACATGCCGCAGGGCAATTAAGCCCGCGTGCCACAACTACTGAGCCCATGTGCCAAAACTAGTGAGCTCGCACGCCTCAACTGGAGAGCCCGCGTGCCGCAAACTACAGAGCCCACACGCCCTGGAGCCTGCGCGCCACAACTAGAGAAGAGAAAACCCACCCGCCACAGCTAGAGAGAAGCCCACGCACCACAACAAAAGGTCCCGCATGCCTCAACAAAGATCGTGCGTGCGGCAACTAAGACCTGATGCAGCCAAAAATAACATGAATAAAATAATAGATAAATCTTAAAAAAAAAGAGAAGAGGCATGATTGCAAACCATCAGACAAAGATCTGTACAAGAAGGTCATGCTTGAAATATACAGCAAAGCAAAATGTGGCATGCTTTGAACAATTGATAGAAAATTGTAAAAGATAATTATTTTGATTAATGAGAGGCACATTCTCTTGTCATCAACATATTCTACATGATGTTGAATTATATTTCTTTCTGTGGGTTCAAGCACACTACTTGGTTCTAAAAGGAGTGGTATTCAGTCAAAATATTAATACTCTTTATTGGCATGCTGATTTTTAGAGTCTCAAACTGTGAGGTATCTGAATTTTGGTTTTATAATATAAAGTAAATTTCATAAGTCTTGAAACTCCAATAATGGTACAGGAGGAAAGAGGGTGTGGAGAGAGTAGAGTAGATTGGTGTATGAATTTTATTCTCTTTTTTAGGTTTAAAGTTGATGGAACAAAAATACTGGCCTAGGTATTTTATTTATACTTTAACGAAATGCGTAGAACTAAAATAATCTCTCTCAGAACTTAGAATAAAGGGAAAGACTTGGTGGGTGGTGAACTGAATTTTTAGTCTTCAATAGCTGAATAAAAGAACATTATCCTAAGATGGTAAATCAAGCAATGGACTTGTATCCATATTATTGAAATATGGTTATCCGCTAGAAATCTAAAAATGCAAATAGTTACAAGTGTGAGGTTAGCTGTGAAGTAAGTGAGAATAGCAATCATGTCATGGCTTTTTTCACTGCATTTTATACCGTTACGTGTACGTATTGTTTTATAATGAAAATATCGATCAAATTCGACCGAATATGATAGAATTTAGACAATTTTAAAGTAGAAAGTGCCTGTAACCCATCATAATACTTACACGGCAAAGTTATTTGAGGAGTAAATGGGTTACTGAATTCAGGAATGATTAGCAGATAGTACCTACACATCCAAAAAATTAGGTTGTATATCGTTTTTTCAAAATTTATATGTGTCATCCTAGTTTTTCCATAGAACCTAGTTTTATTTATTTATTATAATCACATTTATCTCCTCACAGGCCCTAAAGGAAACCGTACTGCTTTTGACTATCATGTCTTTTGTTCACTTTTCTGAAACGATTGACAAGTTGATGTCCCATTTAACTAGAATATTCTTCTTATCATTCAACCATGTGATAATTTTTTGGAGTACCCTTGAGGGGCCAGGCATCATTCTAGGGGCTGGTGATGGAGCCCATTTATAGACCAAGGATATGCTGCCTTTGATGAGCTTACAGACCGTCAAGGAGAAGGCAATTTCAGGACATTGTGGTAACTTCTAGGACAGAGGTAAAGGAAGATATCTTAGCAACACACAAAAGGGGTTTCCTGATCCAGCCAGGTGGGGTCTGAGAAGCATCCCAGAGTAAATGATGTTTGAGTTGCTTTTGAATGGCTAGAAATTTGTGGTCAATATAGGGTGAAGAGTTGGGTACAGCTTTCTAGGCAGAAGGAGTAGCAAGTGCAAATCATGGAGGCATCAAACCAAATGGGGTTTGGGGGTAACATTAAGTAGTCTGTAGCCTAATCCAGAAGTTTCATATGAGGGAATGGATGAGGATTACGCCAGAGATGGAAATGGCTCAATCATGGCAGAGTTTATTCTGGAGTATTATTCTGGAGCCGCTGCTTCCTGGAATAATAACTGGATCTGACAGGCCAGAGTGATCACTCCCTACTCAAGCCTTTCTCTGCCACTTATTCAGGCTTTTATTCAGCTTGTCTTGCACTCATCAAAAATGTCATGCATTTCACTTTTCCTCTGCACGATTATATTCCAGGAGGCACAGACCGTGCTTCATTTGTGTCTTCTATCGATGTTAGTATTGTTCTTGGTGTACAGTGGCCCTAACTATATAGTTGTTGCATTAAAATGTTTAGGAACATATTTATTAAATACAGTGTGATCGATCTGTGACAGTCTGCTTCTTAGGATGTCAGCTAAACAGATAAACACAGTGTCATTGTAGTTTTTATTTCTTCCACATGAATTTTGGCACATCTGATTTTAGAATATTTCTCTTTTTTGGGTTGCTGAGATTGAATGAGAAATACAGATGAAATGCTACACTATTTTCTCAATTTATTCCTACACTCAAGCCTTTCCCTAAGTTTAAAATGGAAATGCTCTCATCAGAATATGTCTACATATTCAAGAATATCATCACCATAAAATGAATGTTAAAAATAGCTTTTTGTTCTCCTGTCAGTCCAGACTGCCATAGTATTGTGGCATTTTTAGCAAAGTCTAGATCCTCATTTTCAAATGAGAGCTTGATTTTGTCATCTAAATTCTGGGCAGTGTATCAGCCAGACACATCATTAAAGCCCAGCTTTACTAACATAGAGGAACTAGCAACTCCTAGCATTGCTTCTATAATGTGCACTATCTATAACAAGCCCAACAAATAAAACTTGAATGGCTGTAGAGTAAGGAAATAACTGATTAGTGAGATGCATTATAATGAACTATGAGAAGTTAGAATATACAACCCGAATAATATAAAGCCAGAATGTTTTATGTATAATCACAAGGGAACTCTAGGAAAATATCATACTATTTCCAGGGCTTCCCTGGTGGCGCAGTGGTCGGGAGTCCGCCTGCTGATGCAGGGGACGCGGGGTTCGTGCCCCGGTCCGGGAAGATCCCACATGCCGTGGAGCGGCTGGGCCCGTGAGCCATGGCCGCTGAGCCTGCGTGTCCGGAGCCTGTGCTCCGCAACGGGAGAGGCCACAACAGTGAGAGGCCCGCGTACCGCAAAAAAAAAAAAAAAAACACCAAAACTAAAACAAAATATCATACTATTTCCAAATAATGTAAAACATTATTATTATTATTATCCCTATGGGAGAGCAGATAATTAAAGCTACCCCTTTTACTTTTGATTTAATTATCTCTTTTTATGCCATGGTAAATGAAACTATTGTGTTTTTTTTAATTTTTGAATTTTATTTTACTTTTTATACATAAATGAAACTATTGTTTATTTTATAATACAAAATAATCTCCCTCTACGACCGCATCTTTACTATCCAGACCATAGAAGAATATTCTAGTTAAATGGGACATCAACTTGTCAATCATTTCAGAAAAGTGAACAAAAGACATGATAGTCAAAAGCAGTACGGTTTCCTTTAGGGCCTGGGAGGAGATAAATGTGATTATAATAAAGCAATAAAACTGGTTATATAACAAGTGCTCGGTAAATGTTGTTTGGATCGAATTGAACTCCCAGATCCCCCATCTTTTTCTATGTATTTAAAAAAAGCTTTACTGAAGTATAGTTGATTTACAATGTTGTATTAATTGCTGCTATACAGCAAAGTGATTCAGTTATACATATATATTCTTTTTCATATTCTCTTCCATTATGGTTTATCACAGAATATTGAATAGAGTTCCCTGTGCTATACAGTAGGACCTCGTTGTTTATCCATCCTATATACGATAGTTTGCATCTGCTCATCCCAAACTACCAATCCTCTCCTCCCTCCAGCACCTTTTTCTGAGATGAAAGACATGAAAGCCAAGTCAGAATAAATCCTCTTTTACATTTTTTAAAAGATTTACCTCCCTGCTTCCCACCTTAACCTTTTCAGAGCTGCTTTGGGTCCACATCTGTTAACTTTTCTAAGTGCCACATCATCTTCATACGGTTTCCTAAGTGGAATTATAGCCTATCCCCGCTACAAACCTCTTCCTTCTCAATTTTCTCTGAAGAAGTCCTCCAACTAGGCATCCACTGCAGTTATAAATTTGTGGTCACCAACCTTAACCAGACTGTCATTTCTGTTGTGTTTCTGTACGCAACTCTGTCCCATTTTCTTTAATCTTCCAGCACTTACCTCTGTGGGACTCACAGCAGAAAATCTAGTCTTCTATTTCTTTGAGTAAACAAATGCTAACAGAAGCAAACTATTTCAACTTCTTAGGAAAACCTCAAATCTCCCTGCCCCTAAACCCACCTGTTCTGCCTTGCCTTTTGTCAAAGTGAAAGCAAAGCCCCTCCTCCAGTCTAAGGCCAGTCTTCCCTCTGGTACACTGATGCCTCCTCAGAACTGTCATTCATTTGATTATCTTCTTTCTTTTTGGTACCTTTAACCTCTCCTTCTCTGCCAACTTGTACATACTATGTTTGCAATATGCTCCAGACTTCCTTGTTTAAAAACAAACACACTTACCCAACTTTCACTCTTAGCTACTACGCTCTCTGTGCTCCCCTTCACAGCCAAATCTTTTTGGAAAGAGTTTTCTACACTGAGTATTTTCAATTATTTAACCCTTGCTTATGCCTCAACCCATGGCAAACTAGCTTACCCTACCCTATGCAGAGACCACTTTACATCACCAGTAAGAGCCCTGTCACGTTATTTAATCAGGCTCTTAGCTCCCTCTAGCTTTAACCCTCTTAAACAACATCTTACCCTTTGACGCTGTGCAGAAAAGAGTTAACAAAACAGGTCTGACTGCTTATCCTTAGGAAGGCCTGTTTGCAAGGTTGGCCCTTGGGAAGCATCTGGGGAACTTGAATTTCAGGAGGGTTCCTACCACTCCCAGAACTAATACGGGTGGCTCCCTATACCTAAGCTGTCTGTGCAGACAGCAGGATTTACGCTGAACACCTGCTTTCCTGCAAGGACCCTGGCATTTTGATTGCACCATGCAGAGGGTGCCTACCCGACCAGCCTCCAAGAAAACCTCTGGCCGTGGAGTCTCTAATGAGCTACCCTGGTTGGCCGCACTTCACTAGTGTTGTCACAACTTCTGGGGGAATTAGGCATGTCCTGTGTGACTGCTCCCAGGAGAGAACACTGGGAAGCTTGTGCCTAGTTTCCTTTGAATTTCATTCCCGTGCCTTTTCCCTTTGCTGATTTTGTTTCGTGTCCTTTCACTGTAATAAGTCATGGTCGTGAGTACAACTCTATGCTGAGTCCTGTGAGTCCTTCTAGAGAATTATTGAACCTGGGGATGGTCTTGGGTGCTTCAACACAGATACATAACCCCTTTTAAAAACTCTCTCCACCTCTGGAAACGCACTTTTCTGGTTTTATTCTTGCCTCTCTGTCTCTTTCTTAATTCAATTTTTAGATGCCCCTTTCTCTCCCAATCCATTAAATGTTACTTTGCGGTGGGCTTTCTCTTTTGGAGATGCTTCATTCACTACAGCACCATCAGTGACAGTTTTTAGGCCAACGATTCCCAAATTGGTATCTTCTCTCCAAGTCTCTCTTCTGAGTTCCAGTCTTTATATCTAACTGTCAAACATCTCCACTTTAGTGGCTCACAGATTTGTCAGATATAACGAATCCAACACTGTACACTTGCTTTCCTCTTCCAAGTCTTTCCTCTCCTTGGCTTTTCCACCTTAGCAGTGGCATCACCTCCCACATCCAAACCATTTACAAGTTCTAATGTTTCTACCTCTAAGCATTTCTTGAGTTCATCTACTTTTCTCTAACACGCTAGCATTAATTGCTCCAAGTCCCAGTCATGCTCCTAACATACTTGTGTCTTTCCATTTCTGTTCTTGACCTCTAATCTTGTTATGGGCTGAATTGTGTCCCCAAAATTCATATGTTGGAGTCCCAACCCCCAACATGACTGTATTTGGACATGAGGCCTTTAAGGAGATAATTAAGTTTAAATGAGGTCATAAGGCTGAGGTCCTAATCCAACAAGACTAGTGTTGTTACAAGAAGGGGAAGAGATACCAAATTTCTCCCTCTCTGCACATGCAGAAGGAAAGAAATGAGAGGACACAGCAAGAAGGTGGCCATCTGCGAGCTAGAAAGAGAGGCCTCACCAGAACCCCACCCTCTGACACCTTGGTCTTGGACTTCCAGCCTCCAGAACTGTGAGAAAGTAAATGTCTGTTGTTTAAGCCCCCCAGTCTGTGGTATCTTGTTATACCAGCCTGAGCTATCTATTGGAAATCAATTCCCCATACAGCAGTTAGAATAATCTTTAAAAACCTAAAGCATAAAGGTAATATAGCAGGTCATGTTACTTTCTGTTTAAACTTTCAATAACTTCTCATTGCTCTTCAAATGAAATCTAAAGCCTTACTGTTGCCTGAAAGTCATCTATGACCTGGTAAACCTTCAACTTCACCTCCAATCACTCTCCCTTCCTTTTACACTCCAACCACAGTGGCTGTCTTTCATTTCCTCATATTTCCCAGCATATTTCTTTCCTCTGGCCTGTACATATATTGTTCCTCTACCTAGAATCTTCTTCATCCCACTCTTCATGTAGCTGCCTTCCTTCTTATCCTTCACTTATTAGCGTAAGTTGTAATTCCTCAGAGAAATCTCCTACACCACCTTACCTAGGTGGGTTACCTGTTATTAATCGCTATCACTATAAGAAGGTTTGTTTCTTCGTTATACTGATAGCAGTATTGCATATTTGTTTATTTACTTATTGTCCATTTCTCAACCTTCTTCATAAATTTCACAAAGACAGGAAGTGTGTCTCTTCTCTCATACAAAGCTAGTTCCTGCTACAGTGCCTGCCACATAATAGACACTTAATAAGTATTTGTTAAATAAGTATATATATATACATATATACATATATATATATATATGCTTGTTTAAGCATATATAGGATAGATGAATGGGTGGAGAGCTATCTTAAATTTCAAACACAAAATATAAATTCTTTAAAATAATTTATAAGACTCTCCACAACCTGGCTCCTAGTGACTAGTCAATGAGTGGCTGAACAAGAAAGCCTTGGTGTTGGATATGGACTCTTCTCAGAGGTCACTGATCTGATCCATGGATATATTCACTGATTGATATTTTTTGAATAATTGTTTATGCCAGTTACTATGCTAGCTCCATCTCTCCCCAGTCTCCCTTTACCCTACACTTATGTGCAAATCATAGTGAACTCATTGTATTTCCACCAGGGTCAGTGCTCCCTTTGTGTTGCTTATCCTTCACACATACTATTCTTGCTGCCTAACACGCTTTCTACAGCCACTTTCCCTTGGATCATCCTATTCATCCCTGTGGTTTTGGCTTTGATAAAAGAAAATTTCACATATTGAGATATAGGGAAGTCATTCTGGCTTATACATGAGTTAACTTGAATTTTATGCTAACTAAAGCAGCCTGTTTGTGACCTATCACACATACATTGTACATCTGCTTTAATTATTAGAGAAAAGGGCACACCAGGAGTAAAGACTGTCCATGTTGAAGATAAAGATGAAATGCCCCTCTTCTTGGGACACCAGTGCTGGTCGTCCTTCAGTGACAAGACTCCCTTTCCAGATGCCAAGGCTGTGCTGACTTGGTGTATATGTGCTGATCTGGTTTTTTTGAAATCTTCAAGGAATGTATCCCTGACTTGTTTGATATTCTTTGTTCTGAAAATATATAAAACTGTGCTGGAAACTCTGCTTCTCTGGAGCAGTTTCTAAGAGTTATCTGGAAAGCAGGCTTCCAGGCTAGTCCTCAGTTTGGCTCAAATAAAACTCTATTCTTATCATTGATTGTTTATTAATTATTTTCATCAACAGCTTAAACATCAATTTTGAAAGGAAGGCTCTCTACGCTTCTAGATTAGTCAGGCCTCCTGCTGTAACTTTCCCAACCCCTTGAACTTTTCCATAACTCTCTTCTCACAATGTCATTATTACTTGTCTTAACTGTCCGCCCTCCCCTTAGACCAACAGCTGTATGACATAATGGACCAGGACACACACTTGTGCCCTGCCAACCTCTAGGAGGTAGCACAGTGACTAGCAAAAACTATCTGTGGGATTAGCTCGGTGTTCTCTAAGTTAGCAAAGTTAGATTCCAACTCTAGGCTTTCTGGATCAACCATCCATCAACTGGTGGTTGTTAATATGAAGACCCTACTTACCAAATTAACTTCAGAGCTAACAGGTTATAAAACTCTGCCTTTAAACAACGTGTCACAATATTTTGTGACCGGGCAGGCTTTGTACCAAGGTACTCGACTCTCTACCCTTCATTCAGTCCTTCTTAAGTCAATGGTTCTGAAACCATGGGTAATCAGTCAAACCCATTTCACCTGCCTTTAATAATCAAGGTCGTTTTAATTGTTGCCACAAAAGATTTGCGTGTCTTCTGACCACTCATAGCCTAAATAATAAGACATTGCCTGAGTTGTTTTCCAGGAACTTGGAGTCAGCTGTGTCTAGTTCAAGCTGAGCTGGTTAAGACTGGATAGGACCAGTGACCCTTTAACTGGGCATGCGCGAGTGTCTGCTTGGTGACCTTTTGAATGTGCAGAGGCCTGTAGCTTAGTTACACCTGCGTAGAACGATGATTATCACACGTTTTTCCAATCACATTTCCCCATGCTCCCCACGCCTCAGACCGCCCTGCTCCTTTATTCTTTATCCCATAAATACCTCAATCCCCTGGCCTTTGGGGAGGTAGATCTGAGGCTTGCTCTTTTGTGTCCTCACTTGGCTGCCTTGCAAATAAATCCTCTCTGCTGCCAACCTCGGTGTCTCAGCATTTTGGCTTGCTGTGTGTCAGGCAAAACGAACCTGGTTCGGTAACAGTTCTACTTCAGAGGCAGTGATCCTTCAGCAACCAAGAGATTTTGTGAATGCTTAAATGAGCACAAAATGGAATAATCCCCATTTTTCTCTGTGTTTTAAATTCTTGGCTCCTTAAATAGGATTTAAATAAGCCCAGTGCTTCCCAGAGAAAGCAGGCTTCTGCTGGCTCTGGATTTTCACATATGATTGCAGTGTTAAAGAAGACTGGTTGGTGCCCTTGTCCAAAGACAGACATTTTACTAGGAAACCAAGCATTGCATTGGTTCACTGAGGCTGGTTGGTGGAGACCAACATGCAGGAGTATACGATCAAGAGGCAGAGACCTTGGTTACTGGGAACCTGTGGAATAGTACAACCTGCAAGACATCCCCTGATTCACTGGATGCATTGGGTGAGTGGACCAAGTTGTGTGCCTTAGACTATTTCTTGACCTGTGACCTATCCTCAAATCGTTGATGCTGACACATGTCTCATGTTCCATACCAGCCTTATCTTCCTCTGCTCCGTTTCTTCTACCTGTCCTACACGTCCTTTAGGCTCTCTTCTTTGACACAGAACCTTGATTACACTCTAGCAATGCTGCTTTCTTTATCTCCTAGCTAATTCCACTCTTTTAGTCCCTATTTTTAATTTTACATTTTGTACAATTTTAAAGGTTACTTTCCATTTACAGTTATTACAAAATATTGTCTGTATTTGTACAGGATGTTTAGAGCCTCTCTCACACCCAGTAGTTTGTACCTCCCACGCCCCGACCCCTATGTTGCCCCTCTCCCCAACACTGGTAACCACTAGTTCTCTAGATCTGTGAGTCTGCTTCTTTTAGGTCATATTCAACAGTTTGTTTTATTCTTTAGATTCCACATAAAAGCGATGTAACACAGTATTTATCTTATTCTGTCTGACTTATTTCACTTAGCTTAATGCCCTCCAAGTCCATCCACGTTGCTGCAAATACAAACTTTAATTCTTTTTATGGCTGAGTAGTATTCCATTGTGTGTGTGTGTATGTGTATGTATATATATATGTATGTATATATATATATATATATATCACATCTTTTTTTTAACATCTTTATTGAAGTATAATTGCTTTACAATGTTGTCTTAGTTTCTGCTGTGTAACAAAGTGAATCAGCTATATGCATACATATATCCCCATATCCCCTCCCTCTTACGTCTCCCTCCCACCCTCCCTATC
>NW_020175078.1:2027154-2039537 GCF_003031525.2 Neophocaena asiaeorientalis asiaeorientalis
AAGCACCGAGCTGATCTCCCTGTGCTATGTGGCTGCTTCCCACTAGCTAGCTATTTTACGTTTGGTAGTATCACATCTCCTTTATCCATTCATCTGTTGATGGACACTTAGGTTGTTTTCACATCTTGGAAACTGTAAATAATGCTGCTATGAACATTAGGATGCATGTATCTTTTCGAATTAGTGGTTTTGTTTTTTTTCGGGTATATACCCAGGAGTGGAATTGCTGGGTCATATGGTAGTCCTAATTTTAGTTTTTTGAGAAACCTCCATCCTGTTTTCCACAGTGGCTGCACCAATTTACACTCCCACCAACAGTGTAGGAAGGTTCCCTTTTCTCCACATCCTCGCTAACATTTGTTATGTGTTTTTTTTAAATTAATTAATTTATTTATTTATTTTTGGCTGCATTGGGTCTTCGTTGCTACGCGCCAGCTTTCTCTTGTGGAGAGCAGGGGTTACTCTTCATTGCGGTGCAAAGGCTTCTCATTGAGGTGGCTTCTGTTGCAGAGCACGGGCTCTAGGCATGCAGGCTTCAGTAGTTGTGGCACGCAGGCTCAGTAGTTGTGGCACCCAGGCTTAGTTGCTCCACAGCATGTGGTATCTTCCCAGATCAGGGCTCGAACCCATATCCCCTGCATTGGCAGGGGGATTCTTAACCACTGCGCCACCAGGGAAGCCCCCTGTGTGTTCTTTTTGATGATAGCCATTCTGACAGGCGTGAGGTGATATTTCGTTGTGGTTTTGATTTGCATTTCCCTGATGATTAGCTATGTTGAGCATCTTTTCATGTGCCTGTTGACCATCTGCATTTCCTCTTTGGAAAAATGTCTATTCAGTTTTTCTGCCCATTTTTTAAATTGGGTTGTTTTTTTGATGTTGAGTTGTGTGAGCTGTTTACAAATGTTAGATATTAATGCCTTATCGGTCTTAACATTTGCAAATATTTTCTCCCATTCAGTAGGTTGTCTTTTCATTTTGTTGATGGTTTCCTTTGCTGTGTAAAAGCTTTTAATTAAGTCCCATTTGTTTATTTTTGCTTTTATTTCCTTTTGTACTCTGAGTAAAAGATGATTTCTCATTTTACCTTATTATATTTTAATACATCAACTATTGCAAGGGAGAACAATACAATCTGAAGCATCTTAAAAAAACTAATAAAATAGAAGGCATTTATTGGCTTAGGAAGCTAGAAAGGATACCAAGATTTGAGGAAGAGCTGGAAGAACCAAGGCCTCACCCCACAGAATAACCCTGGGATTCAAGTCCCATTTCTGGTTTTTGTTTTTAACCTTCACTTTGAAAATATCCCTCTAAGTGGATGGGAGACACCTTCCAACAGCTCCAGATTCATACCACCGGTTTATTAATTCCTGTGCAAGGATGGCTTCATTTTCTCAGCATCTGCGTATGCAAAAAAACACAAAAAACAAAAGCTAAAAGTCAAAAGTAAAAAAGGACTGTCTATCTCTTGGACCAAATACTTGTTCAGTTAGAAGGTATATAAAAATTGGCCAGACTTAGAACATGTGCCCATTCCTATATCCTAAGGAAAGTAGATTAAGGAAGTGTGGTTCTCTGGAAGGAGTGGGAGAGACCGACATTGGGCATATCTGCTGATGTGCTGTAAGAATCCTGTGATAGTAAAGAGCTCATGGACTGACCCAGCCAATAACTAGCTGAGTGGCTTACCTTCCCTGTGTCTCAGTGTTCTCTTTTTCCATCCCACCTAATAGATTTATTGCATTATGAGTGCAAGGACATAACAAACTATTTGAAAACTTTTTAGATTGTTGTACATAATTAGGGGGTTGACATCTTCCAAATTTTGTGTAATAACTTTTAGCTTTTGATGGTTGTCATTTTTTTTTTTTTCCTCTTTACCATGGCAAATCCTGGCTTAGATGACTTCTGGGGTCATATCACATCTGACCAATTTGAGTTTCAAAATAGGACAATTTCTGCTATGTTGTTGTAAAAAAAGTTGTATCCTAGATGCATTAAGCCCCAAGTAGGCCTGGAGGATTGTCACTCTCTGCATGTCCCAGGAGAGGGCTGCAGATGTGTTCACCTACCCTGGCTAGGTAGTCTGCTGCCTGGTGGCTGTCTTGTAAGTTACTCTATCTTAAATCTGAGAGGTGCCCTGCATCCTGGAGGCTAGAGCATATGCCCAAATAAGACTAGGGATAGCAGTCCTTATTCCACAAAGCAAGTGCACTGAGACACGTATAGATACAAGATGACGCAAACTGAAAGTTCAGGGTCACGTCACTCAGGCGTCAAACCAGACAGCCAAGGAGGTTGAGAGAATATATTTTAGAACATGATCTTCCTGTCCCTGTTCCTCACTTGTTCTGACACAATGATATCTCGCTTTGAACTCAATCCATTTATCCACATCTGTATCTGAATTTCTTTGTTTTTTTTTTTTTTAAGGTTGCAAGCAGGAGGTGTAAACATGTTTCATTTGGTAACACAGCTCTTTCAAAGATACAGAGATATGAAGGGCAGCAAAGAACTTCAGTACTTCATCCAGATAATTTTTCAGGCTTCCAGTATTTCTAAGACTGGGAGGGAGGCAGGTCCTATGGAAAACTACAGAAATGTCTCAGAATTCTTCAGGGGTCACACCATAGGCATATGTATTGCCTCATCTTTGCACCTATGATTTTATTTCCACAAGAGTGGAACTGATAGGTGCTTTGGCTACCATACAAAAGAGCAACCCTACTGGGTAGAATTTTGCCCCAATATATTTTACAGGCTGCCTTTCCTTCAAGCGCTAATCCATGACCTAATGAGTTAAGACTAAGAGAAAAAGTTTGCGATTATACAATACATGAACCACAGTTATTCCTGCAACTTCTTTTCTGCAAAAGTAGCTGGGCTTATGGCAGGAACGTGAGGCTTCATTGTCTGGTGAACATCCTTTCCCTAATCTAGAAATTCAGACCTAATTTCCAAAGGGAATAGACCCAAGAATTTATGCATGAAATTCACTCCTTCTTTCACTCATCGAATGAATATCACCTAAACATTGCAGGTGCTGTTACACTCTGGAAATTGAAAGATAAATAAACCAATGTCCTTAAATCTGGAGGAGCTTAAAATCAAGTGAAAGAGACAGATATGTAAATTGTCATTGTAATTTAATATGCTAAGTTCTGTGAAAGATATACAAATAGAATGTTGTGGAAACACAGAAAGATGAGTTGAAAACCCTGGAGGCATTTCTGGAGTGACTAGAATACTCCAGTTATCCGTCTCCTAGAAGATTGCAGGAAGAGGAAGTGAAGGACTATTTAGAACTGTTGGCTCCAAACTAAATCTTGAAATACAGGTAATATTTTCTGCAGTTGAGACCAACAGTGATACATCCTGATATATAATGACAAGGCTGACTATCAGCTACCTACCTATCCATGCATAAGCTGAGAAACCTGAGACAAAGAAGGCTCTTTTCAAAATTACCCAAGGACAGCAAGCATGTCTCAGGGTTTCTTCCACCAGGTGCAGAATTGGAGACAAGTATTTGAAAATAAGCCACTTATTTGGGAGGTTCCAGGGAGCAGTAGTGGGACATGGAAGAACTAAGACAAGGACAGGAGGGAGGCCAGTAATAGATACACATCAAGTCAATTACCATCGTGGTCATCAGGGCCCCAGTCGCTCTGAGAAGCTCACTTTAGAATACACCTCAGAGTTACCCCCAAGGTAAAAAGTGTTTATTCTTCACCTTCCATCTTTCATTGTCTGAGGCTCAATCTCAGAAGCATAAACAACTATACACTCTGGCTCGCCTCTATTTTGAGCCAAGAGAAAGCCCTTATAGAGGAGAGTCCCAGGTGCCTACACTGGGACACCTTAGACACGGACTTGAATGTGATGCCAAGGTGTTATAGGTGAAAACCAATAGCATCTTCTATGTTAACTGAGATTGTCCCAGGCAAACTGGGACATATGGTCTCCATACTGTTGGCCTCATATATTAGGAATACGTTTGTCTTTCCCTCCTTGAATATGAATCTGAAGAGTTAAAAACAATTAAATTTTGGGGAGGCAAATAAAAACTTCCATTATTAGATTTCCACTAAGATCCTCTCCTGATATCTTGCTCATACAATCCACAACTATATAAAAACTCAGTGGCTTGCATTGCTGTTTCTTCATTCAGTTACGTTTGCTCCATCTGTACTTGCTTGTGGAAATTCTCTAATTATCAAGTACACATTTAATTAAGCACCTTTTTAGTCACTTAGCATGAAGTTGTGAAAGTTGAAAAAGTGAGAGTCATATGAGGCGAATAGCAAAAAGCATAATAGACCCACCTGTTCAAATTGGTGGGATAAAATGAGTGTGTAGAGTATTAAATATTCCGAGGAGCAACTTCCACTTTATTGTTTTGCAAAATGGCTTTTGAATCATCATTAATGTTCTTAGTAATGAATGAACACCAGATGGAATATGCACGACGGGACCACATCCATCCAGAGGTGTTTTCTCAGAGTTAAATGAGGCAGATCGTGGAAAGTTTCCTCCTCCCTTAGTCTTGGATCAAGAAAGGTCCTTAGATACATTTTTACATACTTTGGAGGAAACCTAAATGGGTGCCTTGGCCTCTCTGATACCCAGATATGAGACACTGCACTTTCCTGCCACCCATCTATTTCTAATACAGAATTCTGTGATCTGACTCCAAATGTCTTCAAGCAATTTTCCTTCTTTCCCACTAGGTAGAAAGAACAGTTTTGAGAAACTACAAATGGGTGAAAAGAGGAATAAAGCAAGCCGTATCATTCCATGTGGCTGGATCATGGAAGTGAATGAGCCAGTTGTTACTCCATGACTTGGGAAAGCAGGTGTACATCCACAGCTAAAGCAATTAGTATTAGTACTTCCAAATAGTAATAGAAACACAAGTTTTGAGGTTCTCTACGGTCCTGAAGGACAGGGTATCGGGGCATAATTTAGGGAACTTCAACGTGCAGAGGACTGATTGAAGATGAGATATGGTGGGATTAGGTAGTAAATCAAGGTACAGTGGCTATGCACCATAACACAAGAATGAGAAGATGATCTGTTCTTTAGACTTTTCTATAGTTTTTCTTTTATCTGAAACTTGGAGAAGTCTCAGAGAATGGAATGAACTCTTTAGTTCTAAAAATAAAAATTATTAGAAGAGGTGGAAAAGAATCAGAGATGAAGCAAGGGAGGATGAGCTATAATGTAGGGAAGTTCTCCTAAGAAGTGAATAACACACAAATGTATATGGATAGCTTTGTTGATTATACTCCAGGTCCTGAGTTTGCTTCTTATCCAAACCAGTTAGAAAGTTGGAAATAGGTGTTATGTACGTTGGAAATAGGGGTTAAAAATGAACAAATTTCTACCTTTCGAGAATAATGATATATTGAGCTGTTTCCTTGTTTGACCTTACCACGCTCACTCTCAAATCTGGGCCCCTGGTCATGTAGTCCCCATTAATTGAATTACTGTCTCCCCTTATCTTTGCCCTTCCGTCTATCTGTATGATGGAACTACCTACCTTAAAGGCCCAACAAAAGTCTAACCCTCTCTGGGAAGATTTTCTTTAACCTTCGAGTCCACCCTGATCTCTCCCTCTTCTGAAATATTTTGACACTCATGATCTGTTCCACCCAATTCATGACTGAAATATAGTCTGTTCTATAATGGTTGCTATTACTTTATGTGAACAGCCTTATATCTCCAACTAGACTATAGGTTCCTTGAGTCATGACTGTGATTTATACTTCTTCCGTATACCCATAGCACTGAACGTAGAACAACATGGATTCATGGACTGTTTGAGCTGAAATAGATTTAAGTTAAAGTCCTGTATTTAAGGATAAGGCAAGTGAGACCCATAAAAGGAAAAATACTTTTCCAATGTCTTTTAAAGAGTAAGAGTGTCAAAACTTGGGTATAAAATTCTGACCCAAGTCTAATGCTTTTTCTTTTATACCAGATAGCCTCCAACATCTGATATGTATCGGGACAAATTTAATTACTTTAAAGACCTGGAAATGCTTAGGGGCATTCTCCAAAACACATGGATCGGAACCCACCACTTCTTTTGCAGGGGGAGCATTTTTCAAAGTTGGCAAACTGAAGAGTTTCCATTGAAAGAACATTTTATCCATTTTGGTTGGAGCAGAGAGCTTTGGCTTTTCTCACCACTGTCTCTGCTTTTTGGTTCTATCTAATAATCATCAAGAAGGAGAGTTAATATCATTTAAAGGAAATCACCTACATGACTATGAGAGCTTCTTTCTGTCTCCTCTAGCAGTTAGGAAGTCTGAATGTGGTGCCAAGTGACAAGTGGAAAAGGTCTAGCTCGAACTTAAGACTTCATCAGAACCCCGCCCGTCCCTTCCAGCTATAGATCTCTCAGCATTTTCCCAGCAGCATGTAAACTTTCTTCCAAACGAAAAGGAACGAACATGCAGTAAGAGAAGGAAGGAAAAGGGCAGACAAAAAGCAAAAGTGACAGAAAACACCAGACAGGTCTCTCTCTTGCAGAGATTATACTACCTGACCCCCATCCCAAACCTTGCCCACAGACAGGTATGTAGCAGCTGCCAGCCTGCAGACACAGGTGTGAGCTGCCAAAAAGTGTACACTAGTCGGCTTTCTGAAAACCTGGAAGCAAAGATTAGCCTGATGGAGTTTTACAGGGACAGTGCACATTGAGCATAAGGACACAAGTTGCTTGAAAGCAGCAACGATGGGGATGTACAGAGCGCCCTGTGAAAGTAACAATCAGTATACATTTCCCTTGAATCCTGAGCAACATAGCTGAGCCTTAATCTTAGGGGAAAATGGTGGCCAAATAATGAGTCCTAGGCTTGGAAACTTGAAGTGTTGCTAATCAACTTCTTGATTTTTAAATTTAGTTTGGACTAATATTTTTCTTCTCTCTGCTGGGCTAGGAAGCTATCAGAGCTGCCTTAAAATCCTCTCTCACATTTCTTTCTCTTTTCAAATGCGTTCGCAAAGTTGGATTTCTCAAATGTGCCAATTTATAAAAATTAATTCACACAGGAGAGAAAACACCAGGTATCTTTTATGTTCTGAATATCTCAGAAAAATAACTGAGGCTGTACTGGACAACTAAAGCAAATTAGAAAACATTTTATGCTTATTGCCTCTTTGAAAACCACTCCTTCACCATACCTATGATTTTCTTTCTGTTGTACTGAACCACAGTGGTTCCTGGAAACAAAGATAGTAAAGGCATGTCCTACATGGTGTTGATTAATTATAAAATAGTTTGTTACTGAAATATATTTGTGTATGGTGTACACAGTTTAGCACTGACTTATAGTTCACTACAAGTTAAAGCTGATTTTTTTTTTTTTTTTTTTGCGGTACGCGGGCCTCTCACTGTCGTGGCCTCTCCCATTGCGGAGCACAGGCTCTGGACGCGCAGGCTCAGCGGCCATGGCTCACGGGCCCAGCCGCTCCGTGGCATGTGGGATCTTCCCGCACCGGGGCACGAACCCGTGTCCCCTGCATTGGCAGGCGGACTCTCAACCACTGCGCCACCAGGGAAGCCCAAAGCTGATATTTTTTCCAAGCTTCAAATGCTATTATACATTTATAGCCAAATGTGATGATACTGTCGCAGTTCAGGGCCAGGACTAGGGCGAAATCAGGAGACACTCTCAGAGCTGACACTGTATTTACACGACTCTCTGAATGAGCACCTTCTTTTTTTTTTTTTCTGCTGTACGCGGGCCTCTCACTGTTGTGGCCTCTCCCGTTGCGGAGCACAGGCTCCGGACGCGCAGGCTCAGCGGCCATGGCTCACGGGCCCAGCCGCTCTGCGGCATGTGGGATCCTCCCAGACCGGGGCACGAACCGGTGTCCCCTGCATCGGCAGGTGGACTCTCAACCACTGTGCCACCAGGGAAGCCCCTCTCTGAATGAGCACCTTCTTAAATTTTGCACCCTAGGAGTTTCACTGGCCTCACCTTGGTTCCAGCCCTAGTTGCAAATTGTGTTCTTCACTCTTTGCTAATCAATGATCTGCCATATTATCTTGAACTGAGTATTGCAGTGTTGTCTTCCCTGATAGTCTCTCTTCTTATCACCTCTTTGTGTTGTAGTAAAGAATTTAGACCTATAAGTGTCTGATTAAATGTGTACAAGGGATAGGCATGGATCAAAGGCCCAAAAGAGAATATCACACTAGAAGCTAAAATGCCAACTTCATGGTGACTGAAAGGAATGGAGGAAACCGTGGTCAAATTCCAGAAAGTAACTGGGATGGGGGAAGAGTTTCGGAATTATTATTTTTCTTCGTAGCCTTTTTTTTTGATCTTTAAGATGTGCTGTGCTTTATTAATTGTGTTATTGAAACCCCATTGCACTTTATATTTTCCTAGGTTGAGTTTTGGAATTATAAGGAGCATTATAAATTTCTCCATCTGGGATTATTTACCAACAGTTATTTCAAGTGTAGGTAGAAGAAACTATGGGTGGGAACATGTCCAAACATCAGGGGATTTGAAGAGAACAGAAGAAAAATTGCCAGTTTACGGATCTGACAACCATCTCCTCGGAGACTAACCTATAGAAGCTCAGCATAGCCATGATTCAGCTATCTTTGGAGCTCACCATTTTGGGAGCGTTATTGACCTTGTTCCAGATATTTTGCTAGATATCCATCTAATTTTCACAGCAACCCGTTTTACAGATGATATTACTAAGTATCAGAGTGATTGGAGTAATTGTTTGCACCCATAAAGCTAACAAGTGTCAGAACCTACATTTTAAGCCAAGTTCCTCAAACCCCAAAGCCTTCAGTATAAACCACTGTTTGTGTTACATGATTGTAAAATGGAAACAAACAAACACTACCATAATTAAAGAAGCCAGGATGATGTTATAATCCATTAGAATATATTGTGATTAGGCTTATGACTTGGTCAATATTTAAGCATCTCACCCTAAAACTGTTGCTGACACTTTGGCCTCTGTTCACTGGTGCTGAATAGAAATGCAGAGGCAGAGTTTTGGGTGAACTAGAAAAGAATAGCTTTATTGCTTTGCCAGGCAAAGGGGGCCACAGCGGGCTAATGCCCTCAAAACCGTGTGTCCCACCCTGGGGGGGCTAGTGAGGAGACTTATCGTGTTCAAGGAGCAGGGCCTGATCAGCTCGTGGGCGTTCTTCTGATTGGTTGGAGGTGAGGTAATTGGGAGTCAGCATCATCAACCCTCTGGTTCCAACCGGTCTGGGGTCTGCGTGCTTGTGGGCCGCATACGGTTAACTTCTTCCACCTTCTGGGGGTTTCAGTAGCTGCAAAACAGCCCGAAGGAGGTGGCTCAGAATATTATCTATAGCCCTTAAGGAGGAACTAAAGGTCCTTGGCTTTGTTTAATGGCTAAAGTATTATTATTTTGCCTTGCTTGACTGTTTTCCTTTCTTTCCGCATTTTCTCATTTCTCTGATTAAATTCATTCTTTGACTAAAGATTTTCTACAGACAGAAGGCAGGCAGAGGACATGGGTGGGGATCTATTCTGGGAAGGCCTCATAGATCCTGCCTGGTTCCAAAACCAGATCACTAGACTCTCTTGATTGGATGTATTCTCACTGGGTTTCCCAGTAGAAACACTGAACTACACTGGAACACAGACTCAAACAGAAACATGTTTCTCTCATCTCAGTATGCAGAATTAAAGATCATCTTACTTCCTCAGTGCTTTCTGGGTTAGTATAACCTTGCAAATAATCAGCTTCCCTATAAACTTTTAGCAAAGCAAATATCTCAGCCAACTGGCAATCACAGCAATGTTGCATGGGTTCAAGAAGATTCAAGTTCCTCATATTTTAGCATTATGAGCCTTATTTATCAATAGGAAAATTTTCATTTGCATTTGCTTTTCATGTATTTGAAGAGGAGCTGCTATATCTAGTGTTTACAGAAAGTGAGAAAAATAACACTCTCCTTTACAGAGAACACATGTGCCTGACCCCATAGTTATTAAGATATATTTTTCTAAGTTGTTCCTTTCTGATTTGGAGGATACATTTGAATTACTCCATCTGTTCTCATACATGTATCACTGTTTGTGTTAGAACAGGAAGTGTGTATGGGGGAGGGTGGGAATCTGTTAAACATCTTACATGTGACCTGTTCAGCTCTTTACGTTGTTTTTCATTTCAGTCACAAAATTTGATGATGCTCTATATTTTTCAGAACTTACAAGGGACAGAAATACAACTCAACATGGCTTAGGCAAAAACAATGGTTTATAAAACAGGCTTATATAACCACAAATTCAGGGGCAGCCTGGCTGCAGTCACAGGTGAATTCCAGGGGCTCATATAATATCATCAAAATGCATTCATACTCTCCAGCTCTGAAGTCTAAACAGTGTCATCTTGGCTCAGTTGTCCAGGAATCTCAAATCATATTAGCAAAATGGCTGCCAGCAACTTTTATCTGTCTCTCATCAGCCCCAAGAGAAACCAAATTCGTCTTTCAGTTACTTCATCGTGTCCCAGGATTGAGTCCACCTGGACCTCTTTGGGTCACATGACCAGCTTTGAGCAAGAAACAGTGCCACGGAGACTTTAGTGCCTGATTAGCCAGACCTGTGTTCTATTGCCTGTTTAGTTTCTTAGACAAGAAACTCTACCAGAAACACATGGGCTTACTTTGAGGGTTGGGTAGTTTCCCAGGGAAAATCAGGAATTCTCAGAGAATAGGGGGATGGGCGAAGCATAGGGTTGCTGGATAAAATGACAGGATTCTCATTTAAATTTGAATTTCAGACGAACAACGAATGTTTTTAGTATAGGTATGTCCCCAATGTTGCATCAGTTTTAGTATAAATAAGTCCCATGCAATATTTGAGACATTCTTACACTGAGAAATTATTCATGTTTCCTTGAAATTCAAATTTAAATGGATGTCCTCTACTTTTATTTGCTAAGTCTGGCAACCCTAAATGAGCAGAAACAGCAGAGGTCCACTACAGAGATCCTATTATTTACATTTTTCACATGAAAATATTTTAGCCCAGAGCAATTTCGTAACAAGCCCCCAAATCATACACATATCACAGATCTTGACAGGATATTGTCTCATGGCTACCTGGTTATAAAGCCCCTGTTTATTCTACTCCCAACCTTACTGATCCCAAACCCCTTAAAATAAGAGGTACCAGGCATTCCCTGGAACTAAGGAACTAATCTTGGCATTCAGCTTAGTAGTGCTTACCTGGGGTTCATTGAGATTAGCTCCTGACTCCAGGAAGATCAGCAAACATTTGCAAGCTTCACTTTTTTCTAAGAATTCAAATCAGCCAATATTGTATAAAACGTGCCTTTTCCCACTGGGTCCCTTGAAGAGAAAGATAATCTGGGAAGGAACACAGAGATTACACAGAAACTGACCTCCATCACACAGCTTACTGAAAAAGCAATAAGAAAGGGGTTTTTGTAGTGTTGGAGCCAGAGGGTTCCTCATGACAAGAAGAGCTGACAACTTGGATATTACAGCAGATCAGGAAGGTAAAAACCTAATAGAGGGCTTAAGAAGAAGAAAAATCTTCTTTCATTGGCTTTAAGTACATAAACTAAACACCTAATTTTAGACTCAGTTTTATCACACCAGTGTTACCCGCTTTGCTCTCATTTCAGGAAGCAAAATGCAACTGGTTCCGTTTCGTTTCCCGATACAGCAGATCCATAGTTTTCTTTAATCACCTCACACAAATTGTACATTAAGGTTAAATGAACCTTTATTTTAACTACCGATCTTCTCACTGTGCTTACAAACGTCCCTCTGGAGACAAAGTACAAAGAATTGAGAATGTAGACAGGGAAAGAGCCAAGAGAATGCCTGCTTAGGTGGATTTATTAGCTCATTCAGATAAACATTAGCCCCTGTCACTTACGGACACTCCGTCTAGATGAAACCAAAACAAGAGGTTGCTTCAGACAAAATAGTAAGGTGTAGTAATGAAATCAATCATTGGATTCAGTCGAGGAATAATAATCGGAGTCAGTTAATGATGACTGAATCCTGTTCAGTCCATCCATGTTTCAAGAATTGAGATAGGCTGGAACCCTTTCCCAGAGTGCTTGCACTTGCACCTGGACAGATGTCTCCTCCAGCAACAGCATACAAAGAAACTAGAAGGAACTAAAAGTAACTACACAAATATTATAACTACAGGCATGGGATTAATGATGACTGAATCCTGTTCAGTCCATCCATGTTTCAAGAATTGAGATAGGCTGGAACCCTTTCCCAGAGTGCTTGCACTTGCACCTGGACAGATGTCTCCTCCAGCAACAGCATACAAAGAAACTAGAAGGAACTAAAAGTAACTACACAAATATTATAA
>NW_020175078.1:2040861-2051684 GCF_003031525.2 Neophocaena asiaeorientalis asiaeorientalis
GGGGGTGGGGTGGAGGGGAGCAATTATGAACAATAAGATACAAAAAGGGCACAAATTAACTGCCGCTTCTGAAGTCCTGGGAGCAAAAGCAGGGTACTCTGCACACATAGCACCACCAAGGGGGCGGGCAGACCACCTAAGCCACTCTCCAGCCCGACCCACCAGCCCACCTACCCTCACCCCATTTAAGGACCAGTTTCTTGTTTTTGCTCCCTCCTGCTGCCACACAAGCCCCAACGAAGCCTTGCCCGAATTCCTCCTGTGGTCTCCTATCAGTTTCTATTGATTAAAGAGTCCAAGGACCTAGTTGGTAACAGAACGATCCAGCACCACCAAGTTGACGTAATCAGGAAGAAAACAATCATAACCATGACAACAACACCACTTTCAATGATGTAGACTCTAAATACTTGTATTAGCTTATTTAACATGTGCACCAACTACACGAGGTAGGTTTTATCTTCACATTTTACAGATCAGGAGCCTGGGGCTGCAGGATTTGTAATGAAACTTGCTCAGTGGCAGAGCTGGGGTTTGAACACAAATCTCTTCAGTTTCAAAATCCATGCCGTTTACCACTGCACCATAATGCATCTCTGGGTTGCAAAATAAGTATGAAAGCAAGGTCAGAAAAAGCTTTAAAAAACCTTTTAACAATGTTCGAAAGCATCTTCATTCACACACTGGCGACTCATCAAAATAATGTAAGTAGATGACCTCTAAGATTCTTTTCGGGAAAATAATCAGGGAATCTGTCTTAACTGTGGGACGCAGAGCTTTTACCTGTGCTCTGATGCTCAGGGCTCTCATCTCAGGGCCTGACCTAGCACTTCCTTCCCTGTTTGGCGCCTGAAGGTCCCAACAGAATTCCCCCACCTGGAATGGGCACTGCGGCTCTTATTATGTGGAGAATCTCGGGTGGCTCTTCGTGGCTAACACCCCAAGCAGAAGGGGATGAGACACCCTCATCAAACACCACATCGTGGGTGCTGTATTCTCAGCCCTGCTGCTCCTCTCTGTACCCCCTTTTATTTCCAGTCCAGAATGATGCACCAACTAGTTAATTTAAAAACTACTATTCTTCAGGACACAATTAAAGAACCATCCAGACATATATTTTGGAGGTAAAACTCATATAGGGGCTGGTATTCATTTTTCCTGATGCCCCCAAATTCCCAACCTGACCCCCCACCACTTACTCAGCTGTTCAGACCACCAATCCTGATGGACTGGTCAGATAACTAATCACCTATGGCTGTGGGGTTGATAAGGGTGCGTGTTAGGGTGGAAAATAAACCACAGCCATCTGGCTGAAGACTCACAACTTGTTTAACTTTCTGGTCAGTTTTGTGCGTGGTGTTACCTCTCAGATTAACTGTGTGCTCTTTAACAAGCACAATACGGAGTGACCTTAAACCCAGGAGAGTGAGTCCCCAATCCCAAGTGATGAGTACAGAGAGTTATATAAGGAGAACCGTTATTTTTTTCATGCCTCGTCATGCTTTCACACGTGGATGCCATTTCATGTTTATCCAAAGCCAACCTTAGCAGGGTTGAAGGAAAGAGCCTGTACTGGGAACTGAATCCAGAGAACCCTGTTATTATATTGGCTGCCACTAAAAAGGGGGGGATTTGGGGGGAAAAAGCCTTTTAATCCCTTTAAGACTGATTACAGAATTGTAGAAGTTCTCTAGAACTTTGTCCAGATTGCTATGCTTTTCTGATTCCATATAATCTAGTAAGAGGAATCTTTTTACCTAGAAGCATCTGAGTACTTGACTCAGTTCAGGCTGCTGTAACAGAATGCTTTGGTGGGATTGGGTGAGACCGTGTCTCTGGTTTGCAGATGGCTGTGTTCTTGTCAGGACCTCATGGAGGCTGTGCGGAGTGGGTAGGTCTAGTGTCTCTTCTTTTTATAAAGGCATCACTCCCATCATAAATGCCCCATTCTCATGGCACACTGGCATCAGGGCTTCAACATATAAATTTTGGGGGGACAAACATTTAGTCCCTAATAATACTTTCTGTCTAAACATTATCATTATGCTCATTAAAAAGTATTTAAGTGTCTGCTAATGTTTCTGTGCCCACAGGAATTCCACAGACAGGGAACTTTCCTGGGTAATTCTTAAATAGTGCTTATTAAGCACTTGCTATGCTCCAAAAACTGTGCTAATACATGTTCTCATCTTTAAAATAACTCTTTAGGGTAAACATTATTACTCCCTCTTTGCAGGTAAGAAGACTAAAGCTCAGTGAAGTTTGTAACTTACCTAAGGTTAAAAAAAGCTAGTTGGTAGATGCAGTAAGATTTAACTCTAAAGAACTAGATTCTGCTTCTGGTCATAGGTATGAACAGAAAATTAGTATCCTTTCTGTATTACTGTGTTGATGAAAGTAATAAACAATCTAAAATAGGAATAGAAAAGATTTTTATTTGAACCAAACTGAGGACTGTAGCCCAGAAACTAGCTTCCCAGATTACTCTGAGAAACTGATCCAGAGAAGCATGGTTTTCAGCACAGTTTTATGTCTTGTCAGAACAAAGAACGACATCAAACGAGTCAGGGATATATTCCTTCAAGGTTTCAGAAAAAAAGAAAAAAGACAACAACAGGTCAGCATGTACACAGTGAGTCAGTATGGCCTTGGCACCTGGGAAGGGAGTCTTATTGAAGGAGGACCAGCATTGGCGTCCCAGGAAGGGAGGCATTTAATCTTTATTTTTAACACGATATTCTTTACATCTGGTCCGTGTGCCCTTTAATAATTAAAGCAGATCTACAGTGTTCGATAGACCACAAACAGGCAGCTTTCATTAGCGTAAAATTCAAGTTAACTCACGTATAAGCCGGAATAATTTCCCCATACCTCAATATGTGAAAATTTCTTTTATCAACTGCTAAGTGGAGTAACCTGGACAGAAAATGCAAGAGATGGAGGAATATCATTTCATTCCTCTGATGAAATATAGCAGAGTTATTAAGGGATTGACAGTTCCGTAGCCAGGGTTCAAATTCTGCTTCTGTTACTAGCTTTGTGACCTTGAGTGTTACCATGTGTTTCTGATGTTCTGACATCTGAGACCCCTGGAGAGGCTGCCCCTCCCAGGCTTAGCCTATTTCTAGAAATATTAAAGGACTCACCTGGAAGTTCACCTTTTCCCTGCAAACCGACCAATACAGAGCCTGTATCCTCAACAGCCTCCATTAGGGGACTCCTACACACCAGGCCACTCTCCGCCTGCCTTAATCACCCCTACCAGACAGCTAGGGGCAGCCCTTACACCCTAGAGCCAGCTGAAATTGTTCAAACTAGCCAACCAATCCTAAGCCTGTTTACCCTACCTCGCCCATTCCTTGTCCTGGGAGGAGAATAAAGGCTCTGGCCGTGTCTTCTTCCTGCTACTTCTGCCTGCTGACCAGCCCTGGTGCTTCTCTGCGTGGCCTTCCGTGGCGTGGCGTCATCAGTGTGATGTATCTTCTCCACTCGGTAACCGTAAGAAGCTCTTTTTTAAATTACAGTTGTTTCCTGATCTGTTGGCTTTTCCATACCTGAAAGTTAATGAAATCTATGTTTTGAAACACCTTGGGAAATTCATTTAGCCTCTTTGAGCCTCGATTTTTTTCTTTTTCTATGAAATTGTTGCTCACAGGTTTCTCTATGAAAATGTGCGTGAAAGGCTCAGTACAGAGCCAGGCTTGTGGGAAGAATTCAACAGGTAGTATTGATATTATCCTTAATCAGACTATTAGTATTGTTACATAGTACGCCTCTGGAAAGCATAGGCCAAATCGGGTTCACCTCTGCATGCATCTCTAGTAGCTGACAGAGAGAAGACACTCAAAAAAAGTTTGTTGAATTTTAAGTAAGTTAAGGCGTTTATTCTTCTCAGAGGTCCCTGTGACTGAAATTAAAGACCTAATTAAGCAACCTGCCTTTGTGAGCAGAGTGCTATGAATTAGCAGCACCTTTGCAGGATGGCTGAGCAAAACCATTCATTCTTGGGTATATGTATTTTAATTTATTTTCTAGGTAAACACATGAACATAGCTAAACACACAAAAACAATAAAGTGACGGGACAGTTCTTCCACGTACACTTTTCTCAATCCTGCACTATAAACTATTAAGAGTTTGGGATATATCCTTTGAGGAAAAGAATTTTTAAAAATGCAATAAATAATAAATGTTCTTCCCTCGGAGCCTGGTGTCTGCCGGGGACGAATGATTGCCACATTAAGTGGAAAGAGTGTGCATCCTTTATTAACAGGGCTCTTCTAAGATTGCTGCCTCTTCCTTGTTTTATTCTGATTGTGAATTCCAGTGGCATAGCGTAGCAGTGAGTCCTGGTAAGTGAAGTGGAGCCACTCTCAGGAAGGCTTTGGACTCAAATGACAATTAGTGAGGAATGAGATGGTCTGAATTTCTGTCCCATATGTGCAGGCTCTGATCTGCCTCCAACGTGGATTTCTTTGCTCTGCTGGGGAAACGTTACCCAGTGCGCCAAGCAGGAAGTGTTAAGAGCAGATACTGTTGTGTCTGGGCAATCATTTCTTGGAACCTAAAATTCTCTATAATAATTTCAGAACTTATGGTGGCTATGGGGGAACAGGATATGAGAGAGAAAAAATGTGGTGCTGTGGGAAACTCCTAAATACCATCAGCGGTGATGCTGACTGACAAGGTGATGAAGCGGTAATGGCTACAGAATTGCGCACGGATTCCCTTCTCTCCTTAATCTTGCCTCTCAGGTTGCCCTCTCTCTGGGCTGATGCGGATTGGTTTAAAAAGGAACATAAGTTCTCTTTTTCCAGGTCATAGAGTCTCCCTTCTTTTCTTGCTGTTTGTCTTTTCACTTGTGTTGCGACATTTAGCCCTTATTTCAATATATATTAGGGCAATAGACAAGTTTGGACCCATATCAAGAACACATACCTTCTTGAGAATTTGATTTTTTTTTTAGAATTTATGATTTTTTTAAAGTACTTTTAAACACTGATTTTACATGGCCAAAATTGCTTGTTTTTTCCCAACAATGGCTAACTATTAGGGTTGGCCTGAAAAAATAATCTATAAATAATATTAAAATCATTACTTACTGTGTGCTAGACACTGTGCCAAGTTTATTGCATTTATTACCTCTTATCATTACAAAAGTTCTCCAGGTTATACGTACGCATGTTACAAACGAGGAAACTGAGACTCGGGTTCAGGTGGGCAGCAAAAGTCACTCAGGTGTAAGTAGTGGCTTATAAACCCTACAACTGAGGTATTTTTCTACTCCATTTTAGTGCTTCAAATCACTATCATTTTCAGTGAATTCCTAAAGTATGAAAAAAGCATTTATTTGGTTATTTAACCTAGACATTCACATTATTTGTGTCCTTGGGTAGATTAAGAAACAGGAAAAAAGGATAGATTTTCTGGTTGATTCAGATAGGTCTAATTCCATAGCATTTCTGAGGAAAGCTGATCTTTTCAGTCTTGTCCAGGCTCCAAATTGCGCGTCTATAACTGGATGCTTTTTCATTTCCTGTGGAAACTTTCTCCTCAATTGTGAGGAATCCCAGGAACGCACCAGGCCCCCTCCTGATGTTACAGTCCCCAAAGCTGAGTTAGGGTGGCAGACATTACAGGATTTCATGAAAACCTGGGATTAGGTGGGCCTTTTGATGAGGCATTTAATTTGGAGTTCAGCTTTAGCACTCTTTCACACAGCAATTACCGCTGAGTGGTGGATAATGCCTGGGGCCTAGGCCTTTAATCACCGGATGTTTGTTCTGTCTTGCTAGAGTGATTTCTTCAGCTTAGCATAGAAAACAATACAGGTTATCAAACAAAGCTGCTAGAATGCCAGCGAACAAGCACCTGTCTGAAAAGTTTAATAAAAGTCGTCCACAAAAGGCTCATCCTAGGGATAAACAGTGAAATACAGAGGAAGGAGAGGGCTGAGTTTCTCCCCTCCCCCTGCCCAGGACCCAGGGAACCAAAGGGCAGCCAGCTTTCTGGTTTGTTCCCTCTGTTAGCACCCACATGAACCGAAGGCCATTGTGGCTGTGATTTTCTTTTCCCCCATCTCTTTTTCTTTCCTTTGTTTTTGCTTCTCAAATATTCAAGGCTTAAAGCAGAGGAGGTTTGCTTGTTGTTTTCCCCCAGCCTTGTCATAAAGTGTTAATGCTGAGAAACTGGAAACCTCTCAGGACTCATGCCCCTCTGTGGCTTCAGCTGTTCAGTGGTGTCAATCCCAAAAGGCTACATACTGTACAATTCCAACTATATCGCATTCTAGAAAAGGCAAAAATATGGAGACAGTAAAATGATCAGTGGTTGCCAGGGTATGAGGGAAGAGAAGAGTACATAGCTGGAGCACAGAGGACTTTTAGGGCAGTAAAACTATCTGTATGATACTATAATGGTGGATATGTCATTAAATACGTGTCAGTACTCATAGAATATACAACTCCAAGAGTAAACCCTATTGTAACTATGGATTTGAGGTGATAATGATGGGGCAATGAAAATTCATCAGTTGTAACAAATGTGCCACTCTGGTGTGGAATGGTGATAGCAGGGGAGCTTCGCGTGTGTGGAGAGGTGGACAGGGCAGATGGGGCATATATGAGAACTCTCCCTGTACTTTCCACTCCGTTATGCTGTGAATCTAGAACTGCTCTAAAATATTAAAAGTACACACGAAGATGAAGTGTTCACAAAAATAAGAGAATGTTTTTTTTAATCAACATAGTTCGATGTTATTTTCTAGATATCAAGATAGGTTGAATGATTTATAAATAGATGGATAAGATAGATATAAGTACTTGTATAAAATTATAAAGTACATGCTATTTTAATAACAAGGTGTTGACTATTCTGGGTCTTTTGCCTCTCCATATATACTTTAGAACCAGTTTGAGATAGCTATAAACTAACTCGTTGTTAATTTGACTGGGATTGCATTGAATCTATAACTCAAGCTGGGCAGAACTGACATCTCGACAATATTGAGTCTTCCTAATCACAAACATGGAATATCTCCCTCTTTTTTAGTTCTTTGATTTTGTTCATTAGAATTTTATAGTTTTCTTCATATAGATCTTGTATGTGTTTTGTTTGATTTATATCCAAGTATGTCATTTTGAGGGGAGGTACTAACGTAAATGGTACTGTGTTTTTAATTTCAAATTCAACTTGTTCATTGCTAGGAAAGCAGTTGACTTCTGTAATCGAGCTTTGTATCCTGCAAACTTGGTGTAATCACTTATTAGTTCCAGAAGATTTTTGGTCAGTTCTTTCAGGTTTTCGGCCTAGATGATCATGATATCCATAAATAAAGACAGCTTTATTTCTTCCTTCCTAATCTGTATCTCTTTTATTTCCCTTTCTTGACTTATTGTATTGACTATGACTTCCAGTATGATATTGAAAAGGAGTGGTGAATGGGGACATCCTGTCTTCTTCCTGATCTTAGTGGGAAAACATCTAGCTTCTCACCACTAAGTATGATGTTAACTATAGGGTTTTTGAAGATGTTCTTTATCAAATTGAGGAAGCTCCTATCCCAAGTTTGCTAAGAGTTTTTATTATGAATGAGTGGATTTTGTCAAAGGCTTTTTTCTGCATCTGTTGATATGATCATGTAATGTTATTGACTTCCATATATTATATATTTTTTGGAATTGATACTTTTACAGTCAATTTCTCTCTGACTGCTTTAATCTTCAGCCCACCCCTCCTAAAGATTGACTTTGCTTCTGTTATGAGGTTAGGCTAGGGCAGATTAATCCAGTCAGGAATTGAGCTAATTTGGAATTGGGTTTCTGTCTTTGAAAACTCCCTATTTCCAGTTTACCTTTATTTCTTGTGTGTGGCCCTCCTATCGTGTGGTCCTTTAAGGTTGGTTACAACTGGAAATCTGGAATACTTAACAAGGCTCTTTCTCCCTAGTGGTTCCTGAGCTCTAAGTTTTGTTGTTCATTCCTGTGAAATAGCCCAAATCCCTGCTCAGATTCTCAGTTTCTCTACCCTCTGCTCACATTCTCAAACTCTGTGCCACAACTTTGAACTAGCAAAGTTTAAAGTGAAAAAGTGGCACAAATATGGGCTTCACCTCTCTGGGATTCCCCTCACTCTATGCTTTTAGCCCTGGACTAACTTTTTGCTTTGTTTCTTTTTTAATCTCCAGTAGTGAATTTAAATATATTTAATAATATATTCGTGTTTTTATTTACTGAAGGAGATTTGGTCTGAATTGTTTGTCCACCATTGCCAGAAATGGGATTTTTGTTCTTTGTTTTTGAAAGATATTTTAGCTAGGCAAAATTTTTTTGACTTTTTTTCTCAGAACTTTGAAGTCATTGCTGTTGTCTCTGACATTGAATAATGCTGGGAGAAATCTCAGTCTCACCTTGACGATGGATTTGAGTTTTCTGCTTAGGTACCTAGCCTAGGTATCTAAAAATAACTTTTCTGTTCCTGACCTTTTACAGATTGCCTAGTGTATGTCTTTGTATAAAGCTTTCAGGATATATTTTTCTTAAAAATGAAATAGAAATTTTTTGATATACAAATTTTTGTCTTTAGAAATTAAAGTATTCTTGCATTGTATTTTTCCTATTTCTTGTAGTATTCTCTACCAGTTAACATTGTGGTATACTGTTGTCTGTTGAATTTCTTTAACTTATTTTTACTGTCTTTGTCTTTTTTATTTTGTGTTTATATTATGTTTTACATCTATGTCAGTAATTTGAATAACAGAAATATTCTGTTACTTTCTAATTTATTTAAATGTATAATGTTTTTGGTTTTCTTTCTCATAACAATGGTTTTTGTACTAGTTCCCTTCTTATGCATCATTTTGTTTTAATATGTTGTCTTTTGAGTTCTTTTTGCACTAAGATTTTATAATTTGAAACAGTGAGAGACATTTACTTCTAATCTTTGAATTTTATTTTCATTTATCATGGACTTGTTTTCTATTATTTGCTTACACAGTGCATTTGTTAAGGTAATGCTAGCTGCCATAACAAAGAAATAAAAAATACCTATAATGTTTCATATGCAATATAAGTTTATCTCTTATATGGGCATTCCTGAGAGTAGACAGCTCTGACAGGTTTCCTCCCAAGAACCCAAGCTTTTTCTCTGTTGTGGCTTTACCACTTTCAACCCGTAATTTTCAGAGTCAACGTATTTGTCTGTATCAAGCTGGTAAAATGCAAGCAACCGTATTGTATCTAATGTGGAATTTTTGAATGGGCCAGTTCGTTCTTCCTTCTTCCTTTTACCCTCCCTTCTCTTTGTTTCTTTCTTCTTTCATCCTTTCTTTTCCTTTTATTTTTTCTTTAGACTAGCCTAGTAGCCAAGGTTGCTTTATTTTCTATTTTGCTCCTTTTGGGGAGTCTGTATCTACACATTCTATTTCTTCTGATACATTGTGGTTAACTTTTAGACACACCCCATAGAAGTATATCTTTCCTTTATTATTTTATTTTTATTTTTCATCATGAGCTCTAGTGAGAGCTGAATACTTTGTATTATTTCCATTTTTCTGCAGCCTGAGGAAATGGCAAAGAAATGGGTAAAACTTAGCTGAGGTGGTGTGTATTCTTAGTTGGAATAGTTTTAATCTGTTCTCTCTCCTGAGGCTTTCATAATGGAAATAATGAAGTAGTAACATGTATTACTGTGGCTAGGGTGAACTGGTTACACCATTCTGATGGGAATAGACCAGAGAGATTGGTTTTATTGCACTTAATCTAGGTGGGGGAGAGAGGGATGCACTATTTCCTTGGCAACACACCTTTATATAGCCCTCAGGCTTTTCCATCTCTACAAGAAGGTTAGTTCCCTACTTCACTTTTTTCAATTACCTATTATAGGGATCTACCGTCTTCTTTCCAGCATTCTTGTCATTATAATCCAGAATTTCCAAAGTGTTCTCAAGTATGCAAGTGGTTCAGTTCCTCTGGATCCTTAGAAGCTAGAGTAAAAACCCATTACCATACAGTCACACAAAGCAAAATAAACATGTCACCTCATGTCCCCTGACTATAAAGAGGGCAACAAGTAATAGATTCCTGATAGATAAGAAGCCACCTTACTGTAAAAACTGTTCTACCTACATCTCTAATAAAGGAAAAGTGATTCCTAAATCTTATTCCCTCTAATTAGGCTTTTAAATTATTTCCTTTTGCCAAAGCCACACAGAAAACTTAGGGCTCCCCTAAGGAAAAGACTGCCTTGGATAAATTGGATCTAGCCTGGCATTAAGTGAGGGTTTCTACCTCAAAACTCTCCTTTTGGCAACCCAAATAATATATTTAAGGGTAAGACATTTATAGTCAATTTAGATTTATTAATGAAAAAAAAAGAAACAACTTTTATGTTCCCAAATAGAGAAACAATTATGTAAACAATCGTAGTTCTCAATCATGGAAGGATTGTGATGCCTAAAAATGCTTAAATAGTTGTAAATGACATAGCAAAAGCTGTGATAAAATGTCATAGCAAGTTGTCAACTCTGCAAAGTCAGATACAATGTCTGCTCTTCACCATTTTATCCCTATGCCTATTACAGTGTCTGGGTGTATAAATGGACTGGAGGAACAAATAAATGAAAGGTCAGATCTGACTATAGTTGACCCCTGAACACGTGGGGGGGGGGTGCTGACCCCCACACAGTCAAGAATCTGCATATAACTTTAGAGTCAGCCCTCCATATCCAAGGTTCCACATCTGCAGATTCAACCACCCACAGACCCACAGATCATGTAGCACTACAGTACGTTTTTTTTTTTTTTTTTTTTTTTTTTTTTTTTTTTT
>NW_020175078.1:2051720-2097011 GCF_003031525.2 Neophocaena asiaeorientalis asiaeorientalis
TTTTTTTTTTTTTTTTTTTTTTGGATTTGCTTTTGTGTATTTTGTTAACTTTTTCCGTGTAACAGATTTCCCTAGAACTTTGTGGTAAAATTTATTATCACACACTTTCTGTGGGTCAGGAACCTGGGCATAGTTTAGCATGTGCCTCTGACTCGAGGTCTCTTAAGGGGTTGCAGACACACTGTCAGCTGGGCTGGAGGTTTTATCTGAAGACTTCACTGGTGAAAGATTCATTTCCAAGCTCACTCATGTTCTTGGTAGGATTCAGTTCCTTCCAGGTGGTTGTTGAACTGAGGGCCTCAGTTCCTCACGGGCTATTGGCCAGAGATGCCTTTAATTCCTTGACACATGGGCTCCCCCATTGGGTACAGTACGTATTTATTGAAAAAAATCCACATATAAGCAGATCCATGTAGTTCAAACCCATGTTCAAGGTCAACTGTACTTTCCTTCAAGAAAAGGCAGATCAGGTGATAAGTGGTCAATGTAATCAATTCCAAGACACCACTCCCAAATAGAGGTACGTATCTAAAGGACACTACCTAAGATACTACACAAATTAACTTTTTTTTCTCCAAATGGAATTTGAAGTTTTTGAGTCTTCTTAATGAATTCAGTCCATTTAAAAATCTCAAAAGAAATATATCACATTGAAATTCTACCAAGTTCTAAGCAGCCACATTCTTTTTTTCTTAGCTCAGCTCCTAATTACTATAACATTTTAACAAGTAGTTCACACATTCAAAATTCTGTGCTCTGCTCTTCAGATACCCCAAATCCTTTAATCATCTCAGCACTGCCAGCTGTGTCGGCACAGAACCAGGGAGGAGTACCGTAGCCAGTGAGGAGTGGAGTGGCCCAGGGCTTCCTTCTTTCAAGCCTAGAGTAGCAGACAGGATGCAAAGTAAATCACGGTCACAAAGCTTGGGTGTGTTTTTCAAAGACCAACTGAATATTTAATGAAAGGGGAAAGTTTTCAATAAGCTGAAGAATCAGAGAAACCGAAAAAGTTTGAGACATTTCTCTTTTAGAAGAGTCAGGAAATAGCAACTTTGAAATCAAAGAATGTTTAGCGTTTTGAATACATGGTCAGGTATTTTTAAAATACCGACTCTGCAAAGTTACCTGTAAGCGTACAAAGGAGAACAGTATGACAGTTTTCATTTCTCAGCACTTCAAAGTTTATTCATCTGATCATCAGAGTTTTGTGAATTATTTGACTTACACTCAGTGAGCTAATAATTCGTAAGAGAGATATGTTGTCCATTCATTCATTCATTTATTCATTCAGCAGGTGAGTGTAGAGTTGCTTTCTAAGCACAGGAGAAAAATACACACCCAGACCATGTTGTGCACAGGCAGACAAATGAACAGATAAGTAAATGCAGTAAAATTCTGGCTGGCTATCAGGAAAAGACACATAGTTTGATCCCTACCTCATTCTGTGAAGTAAAATAAATCCAAAATATTCGTGTGGCATTGCTTAAAATGCATACAGAAAGACTCGGCTTAAATGTTTATGCCTCACTTTTTGAATGGTGGGAACAGACAAAAATAGTTAAGCAGGAAACATGCTATTATATGTAAAGACTTCAAGTTCTTCCAGGTTTTCTAGGGGCCAGCCAGCCAGCAGAGGGAGAAGAGTGTGATTACCTGTGTTTGCATCCCAGCTCTGCTTCTTTCCAGCTGGGCCAACCTCGCTAAATTATTTAAATCCACATACCTCATCATCCTGAAAGTTGAACAGTAATAGCACTTAGAGGGTTTGTCTGGGAAGTCCAATTCGTTCGTAAGTCCAACAAACTTAGCCTAGGTACCCAACTAACACAATCAGCCATATAGTACTGTACTGTAATAGGTTTATAATACTTTTCACACAAATAATACATAAAAGACAAAAAGTAAAACATTTTAAATCTTACAGAGCAGTACCTTAAAGTACAGCAGTCCAGTACAACAGCTGGCATCCAGGGGCTGGCATCGAGTGAACAGGCAAGAAGAGTTACTGACTGGAGGAGGGAGAGGAGATGGGAGATGGTAGAGCTGAAGGATGATTAGTAATAGGAGACAGAGGGCAAGCTGCAATTTCACTCACGCCTGACGTTGACAGAAAGCACGTTCACATCTTTGAAAGTGTGGAACTTTGAAGGTTCGTATGTAGGGGACTTACTGTATACGCAAAATGAATATTTAAATAAAGTAGTGAAACAAAGGTAGAAAAAAAATCCCCAGAAAGCCGAGATACCAACAACAGGGTTATAGGAATATATCATGTATTTGAAATAAGCTTGGAACTGGCAGAAACTAAAGAATTTCTGCTCAACTCAGCAACATAAGTATATGTGAATATTCTGAGAGTTTTGCCATCATCAGTATGACTCGGCTCCAAACTCCCAATCTCTATTTGCTTCTATTACAAGTTACATATTCCCTGAAGGAAAAGGCGAATGGGCCCCATCTTTATTTGGCTGTGGACAAGAGGAGAGGGTGATATTAAGCAGACCTGGGCTAGTAGCACCCTCGCCAGTACTCTCAGAGAAGAGGAAATAGTTTTGAGCTAGGAAGACACACCAAGATATTCATACTACATCAAATGTCCAGTTTTCTTTTATTATTCTCCATCTTTTATTCCCAATTTAGAACATTTGTTATTTCTTTTGTTGAAATTACCTTCTTGCATGTATCTCAGGAAAAGCCAGACAGGATTTATCTAGTTCCATGCCAGTCATTTTTCTTCAGTTGTTCTAGTGGTGATAAGTTTTCTTAAAACATTTATTTGAAGAATCATCTAGATCAATTAAGTAAAAAACTAACAATGAGACTTTTCACATTGTTTCTCTATGAGTCTTATATCATTAAATTAAAAAGCAGTTCTAGGCTTACATTGAGTAAGCCCAGTTTAGCTCACAAATAATTACTAGGTAGGTCATGTGAAATTAATTTTTTAAAAGTTACATTATGAGGCAATTAATTTTATCTCAGTTACCTAGATTTGTCCAAAGAAATTCTTGAACCTTAATTATTTGCCACATACTGTCAAATTCAACAATTCTATAGCATTAAATCAAGAAAGTAAACAACTTTAAAGATATACATATTAGGAGTAAAAATATTAATTGCAATTTATCAGTTTCTCATTGTTAATATTTCATTGCTGGCTTCATGAGGAAATTAGATTTAATAATCCATATAGTTTTCTCATGCTACCATTGATAAAAATGGTACAGTAGAAGGATCATTGGCTTTAGGAGTAGACAAACTGAATTCAAATCTTAATTCTGCTCTTTTAGCAGGCATATAATTGTCTTCAATTTCCTTAACCACGGTGATCTCATTTGAGTCACATATCATACAAAAATGATGTATAACATGATGTGTTATGAGATAAACTGATAATGAAAACATTAAGGCAGAACCTCACACATAGTGGTTGTTTCATAAATGGTTACACTTATAAGTTTTTCTTATATGAGAAGGAATGAACAGAAATGCTGACACATGGCTGAACATAAAGGATAGTGAATGAATCCTTGCTTAAGAAGGGGGAGGGGAGAGAATGAGAAGGAACAGAGAGAATTTTATGATTAATATCAGGAGACATCAACAAAGGTATGGAATAGACAATCTTAAAAACAGCAAATGGAAGACGAGAAGAAAAGCTCATAGTTTTCTATTTCCAGAAGCTGTATTCTTCTTCAAATATACAGAATCTGTGGTGCTTTAGAAATAACAGAATGCTCTTTGATAATTTTATCTACGTTCTGTGGTGATAAATAACCTTTCTTACGGCCCCTATGTCAGATAACTTAGACTAAGTATCAAATAACTCCCTAAATCTCAGTGACTTCAACAGAAGTTTCATTTTTGCTCAAGCTATATGTTCATTTGGGGTTAAATTTAACTCCTTTTCTTCGTTCTGGGACACAGGATGAAGGCATGACCCCCATTTGGGACATTTCCAATCTCATGGCAGAGGAAGAAGGGAACAGTGACAGAAGGACAGGATAGTTCCAAAAGCTTCTACTCATCAATAATACCCATCACTTCCGCTCACATTTATTGGGCAAAACAAGTTATGGGTAAGACCGAAGTTAATAATCTGGGATATTTAGTCTTCCCACAGGAAAAGTAGAGAATACGTTGTGTAGTAATATAATAATCTAAAAGAGGCTCCATCCCTTTCTTCTCTTCCCAAAAATAGTCTTATGGATTAGATAAGTACTTAAATACTGCTATGGCCGTAATTTGATACTCTGCTTTTTGTTAGCAGTAGAATGCAGTATCCTTTCACTGTATGTCAGGTATATCCTAAACAAACAAGAATTCTCTCACATGTCTGGTGATGATCTCAAGATATATAAAGGGTTGAACACTGGCCTTTATCATGCTATCAAAATATTATCTTCAGCTGTCATGAATTGTTATACTACCAAAATATTTGGAGAACTATTGAAACCCAATTCTGAGGAAAATTTCTGAAGTCTAAAACATGTAAGAGTTAGGAAAGAAAAAAAAAACTTTAGAAGGAAATAGAGAAAACTAGCCTTGTTAGTTCAGCAAGTTCATCGCTGATATCTGCTGGCTAGAAAATTAAGCAAAAAATTGACTCAGCTTAGGAGAACTGTTGTTCTGATTGGCATATGTTGCATTAAAAAAAAATTCTAGAATTGGCTATTAATTTTGGGGGGGACCCATCCAATTACACTTGGAAGTCACTCTTTTATGGTATTATGATAGTAGCTATGGCCACCCCCCCCCCACTATTTCATAGTAATAGTTTATTGAAAAATTTGACCAATCGCTCTGTCAGTATACATTAAGCTTTCCTGTGTGCTAAGCATTGTGATATGCATGGGAATGATCTCTGACAGCTTCCAGTATTAAGGTTACTCATTGTATTAGAAACTTGGTTAGCTACCTATGTATAATGTTTCACCTTGCCTTATTGTCATGAATTCTGAAGGTTCTGAGATTTTACTCCTCTTGCAGACTAGCAAGTTAACCTGCCACAGTTTTATGGATGCTGGTAGATTACATTCAGAGACTCCTGGTTCAGAAAAGGACTGTTTATTACTCATAGTAATAGTGATAGCTAGAGTAGTTCCCTTTTTTTTTTTTTGCATCGTGAGTCCAAATCCCAATTCCTATGTGGTTACGTGAAGAGGAACAGAAAGCACTTGCACATGTTTTACAGGAAACAAACTGTGATTAGAACCCTAATATTTTGTAATAGGAACTAAGCATGCCTGTCCTTTGCTCCATTATATTTGACAGTAAGCATGTTTTCTCTTAGCTCTGGTGTGTGTGTGTGGGGGGGAACACTGTATTTTCAATGCTGTTCTCTCTACAAACATCTTTAAAAGGATCAGAATAAATGACTGTAAATTCCTCCTTTTATAAGACATGCAAAAATATGAGAGGTCCCTGGAGAATTCTTTCCCAACAGTATCTGCTCCTCATTGGTACTCATCTTGTCTTCTGGCGAATTTCCCCATGAGTACGCCACTGTTTTTCATGCTTATTGATCTGAACAATGTAGGATGGGACCAAGTCCATTGATTTGCTTTATATGCCTTAGCTCTTTACTGTAGTTACAGTTGATTTTACATTTTTTTGTCTTTTAACCTTCATACTAGCTTTTTAAGTGGTCAATCCACTGTGCTTACCATATATTTGCCTTTAGTAGTAAGATTTTTTTTCTTTCATATATTTTCTTATTTCTAGTTATGGCCTTTTTTTGCTTAAAGAAGCCCTTTTAATATTTCTTGTAAGGCTGGTTTAGTGGTGATGAACTCCTTTAGGTTTTGCTTGTCCTGGAATTCTCTCTCTCCAATTCTGAATGATAACCTGACCAGGTTGAGTATCCTAGATTGTAGCTTTTTTCCTTTCAGCACTTTAAATGTTATCACACTGAATGAAAGAGGTGGGGGAGTTGGGTGAAATAGGTCAAGAGGATTAGGAGGTACAAACTACCAGTTATAAAATTATGAAATAAGTCACAGGGATGTAAGGTACAGCTCTGGGAAAATAGTCAATAATACTATAATAGCTTTGTATGGTGTGTGATATATAAAAATATCACTATGTTGTACATCTGAAATTAATGTAATGTTGTAAGTCAACTATGCTTCAATAAAAAGAAAAAGAATGCATCAGCAGGACTCCAACTAGCAGAAGGCAGCCAGTCTGCAATATTGACCATTCCCCACAGCTGGACTCAGCCAGCCGAATGAATTCCGTAAATCTTCAGGGTCTATTACAGAAATAAAAGTGATTTTCTTAAAAATATGCGTTGACCTTTCTACTTGGTCCCAAGTCGTAATCCAGGTACAATAAGGGGCATCAGTGATTTCAACTTTCATCTTGTCCCACAAAGAGGAAGTCTATGGCAATTCTAGCCCATATCACAGCTCTGGCCATTGAGTTGTTGCTTACCTGAATGGATTTTAGAGCTGAGATGGTATGATTGATCATGTCAGCCAAGTTAAGGGCCAATTTCATACAATCTTTCCTAACTGTATATCTCCCATTATTAAGAATAACTGCCCACAGGGTGTGTATAAATAATGAGCCATTTATCTCTCAAGAAATCTGAGTAAGTAAGGGTGACCAGATTTGGAGGAGATTTCCACAGTCATCTGAGGGTTATATGGTCTACTGATAGTGTTTTCTTAAATACTTGAAGGTCTTCTGAGGTCAAGTCATCGTGCTTTCAGGAGGAAGTCAAGTTAAAGCCTGACTTACACACAAGAAGCAAATGGACATGGTACCCTTGGGAATAAAGTGCTATTACAATTGTTGGTGCCCCCAAAGTAAAACCTCCATTGGTCAGGGTCACAGGTTAACAGGGCATCCAACATGGTCATTTGTTTAGTCGATAGATCTTAGGATCCCCAGCTCAGTTAGATGAGAACTTGTCTCAATTATATTTGGAGGAACTGCTTGAGGGAAGCCTGTCCCGTTTGTCTGTGCTACCAGTTGGGAGGAATTAACCTCATGGGACTGAGGAAGGGCTTTAAGAATGGAGGTGGGAAAAAGATCCACATGTGTTGACAGATGTACTAAATGGGAGATATAGGAGATGCTTTTTCCAATAGACTTCTCTGTGAGGTTAAGAAAGATGGTGATCAAATCATGGTCACAGATACCTGGTGGGGGATGGGGGATGGAGGATGGTACCTCAAGTGGTCAGTTCAATTTAAAGCTCTTACAGCATTTTTGGAGGACAAAATCAGGAAATTTTCCTTTGTGAAAAGGCTCTAGAGGTAGTTCTGAAAAACAAAGATTGTTAACATTCCTCCCTTCTGGTGTCGGAGCCATTTCTCGCTCTGGTGCCAGGATGTTGTTCTCTCTCCACTGCCGCAAAATCAGTGTGCCCCATTTCATTATCAGTAACTTCACTTTTTTTTTTTTTTTTACAATCATCCCCTACTCACAGCTAGACTTCTCATTGAGAAAGCCCATGTATGAGAAAAAAGGGCATTTTTACAAAATTACAGAAACCTATTATGTTCCCCAGTTTGGCCTGGATGGGCCACTGCAGGGGGACTCAGTGAGCAATGTAGTCAACCATTATCCTGATAAAGGACAATGTCAATCCAACAAGAGAACTCAAGTGGTTGAACCAGAATTAAGTTTATGCCCCCTTTTGGCTGCCATCCAAAGAGTATACCAACCAAGCTGGCCTGGGCTTTCCCTTAGGGGAAGGTAAAAAGCTTCATGCCCAGGAATGGTAAGGGAGGAATCCTGAATTTTTAAAATAGGTTTGTATAACCTTCTACCCCATTGATTTTGATCATTACCCAAGAAACAGCTGAAAGGAGATGATACTTTTCTGGGGATAGTTGCATTCAGCGTCCAAACTGCCTTACTCTAAGGTAGGTTGGAGCAGGAAGAAATGAGAAAGGTAGAATTAAAAACTGACAAACAATTTCAGGGAATGATTTCGCAATGCACAATATCAGATATATGTGGATGGAAGGAAACATTGAAATTTCATCAAATATCTTGATAATCAACTCATTAAGTGATTTTTTGTGATAAAAAACACTTAGACTGCAAATGATTTGGAAGGCCAAATACATGACAAGGATTGGTTTCAAAGGACACAACTGTGGCCAGATACAGCTGATCATACAGGAACATCATGACAAAAAAGTGTAAAGAGTACTGAAACACCACTGTTAGCCTTCAGAGGGAGTCAAAGCTTTGATCTAGTCAAGCTATATGAGTGGGTAAGAGCTATGCTTTGTCCAGTGTGGTTTCCCATGCTACAAGACAAATGGGTCAACTTTTGTCATGAGTAACAAATCTGGCAAGTGGTGGTAACAGAAATGGTACATGGGACTTCCCTTGTGGCACAGGGGTTAAGAATCCAGCTGCCAATGCAGGGGTCGTGGGTTTGAGCCCTGGTCTGGGGAGATCCCGCATGCTGCGGAACAACTAAGCCCATGCGCCACAACTACTGAGCCTGCACTCTAGGGCCCGCGAGCCACAACTGCTGAGCCTGTGTGCCACAACTACTGAAGCCCACGTGCCTAGAGCCTGTGCTCTGCAACGAGAGAAGCCACTGCAATGAGAAGCCCACACACTGCAACGAAGAGTAGCCCCCGCTCGCCGCAACTAGAGAAAGCCCGTGCACAGCAACGAAGACCCAATGCAGCCAAAAATAAATAAATAAATTTATATATTAAAAAAGTGGTACATAAAAAATGGAGTCCTTGCAATTGTGTCCAGCCTATGATGGTGGCTGTGTTGCCCTATCTGGTATGATGCTGAATTCAGGCAGCAGTGATGGCAATCTGAATAGCACAAGCTCTAGCCGTCAGTCTTATCAAAGAATGGACCCTGACCATGGTCATCTACATGAGTAACCAAGATGGCTCCATTAATAGCCATGATTTGTTTTCACAGTTCGTGGCCCCAGAGAGGGTTTACTTTAGTCTACCAGTATGTAATGTAACAAGTGGTAGACCAAACAGCTAGGCTATTGTCAAGAGCCCAATAGCCAGTGAAAAATAAGAAGGTTCACCAAGGCAAGTATTACCCGCCAAAGAGAGCGATCGCATCCATTTTGGTTCTTCATAGCTGGTTGAACAGCACTGTTGGGTTTCAGCTTAGGTGTGCCATCACAGCAAAGACACACAGCCCGGGCAGTGTATTGAGAGGACAACTGCACCAGTTGTGCTCTCAGTACACTGCCTGGGCTGTGTGTCTTTGCTGTGATGTTGCTTCAGACAGTGGAGTAAAGCATAAAGATTCCCCCAAAGTGATAGTTGTCAGATTAATATAACGCCAAGTTGCTGCCTGGGACAGGCTTACCGATTCCATTTGGCAAGTGAGACTTGATGGGCTCTTTCACAACCTGTTAGCCATTGAGTCTAAACTGACCCATGCCAAGATGGGACTATCAGGCTGGAGAGTCATTAAAGCCGCCATAGGGCCAAGGTTCAGTATCAACAAGAACCCGATAGCAAGCCAGTAGCTGCTTTTCCTTAAGGATGTTCCTGGTAGCCGTGGGAAGAAGTGGCAAGTCCAAAACCCAAAGGAATGCCTGCAGATGGAGGCTGTCTCTCTTTGCAAGGGGATCCAATCGACAGAATCATCAGTTACAGAGATTTGTAGCTTAAAGGGTCATTAGAGAAATCCAAGCAAGATGAATATAATGAAAGCTATACCCAGGCACAAACATAACCAACCTGCTGAAATCTAGGGATTAAAAAGAAATTCTTTCAAGAAGTAAGAGAAAAAGTGATACATTACATAAAGAATAATAACCATAATAGCCAACTTCTTGTCAGAAAAAGGTCAGCAGGAAATGGAAGGGCATCTTTAAATTGCTGAAAGAAAAAAAAATCTTTATCTAGAAAAACTATCCTTCAAACCAGAGGGCAAAATAAAAATATTTTTAGATTAAAAAATAGAGAATTCATCTCAAGCGCCTTGTGTTGTAAGAAATGCTAGAAAAACATCCTTCAGTCTAAAGGAAAATGATACCAGATGATAACCTGAATCTCCAGAAACAAAAATCATGGGCAACGGTAAATACAGAATACTATATATATAAAATACCAATTTCTTCTCTTAATTAAAAAAACCCATATATTTAAGACAAAAATTTAACACTGTATATGTTAATATATATGGATATGAATATATGATAGCACAAAAGGCAGGGTGTTAAATGAAAATATTGTTACAAAGTTCTTATATTTTACACAAAATATATATTTTAAGTATATTGTGATAACTTAATGATTCATACTGTAACCCCTAGAGCAACCACTAAAAAAAAGCAATACAAGGAAGTACAGCAAAAAAGCCGAAAGATGACTCAAAATGGAATACTAAAAGTATATTTGTTTAACCTAAAACTGGAAAGGAAAGAAGGAACAGAGTGACAAACTGATGATCCAAATAGAAAAATATTAAATGGCAGATTTAACACATGCATATTAATATATAGGTGGGCATCAGCTCGGTGCTTTGTCATCACCTAGAAAGTGGGATAGGAAGCATGGGAGGGAGACGCAAGAGGGAGGAGATATGGGGATATATGTATACGTATAGCTTATTCACTTTGTTATACAGCAGAAACTAACACAATAATATAAAGCAATTATACTCCAATAAAGATGTTAAAAAATAAAATTTTTAAAAAATGTGAAAGAACTTTTAAAAAAAAGCAGAAATCAGGCTAGATAAAAAGCAAGACGCAACTATTCTCACAGATGCATTTTAAATATAGAGTAATTTGTACTTGATATTCTCATTGACAATAGTCACACTATCTTAGCTAAACTTAAGTCTATAGTTTGCAAATATATAGGTAAAAAGTGTAGAGATTTAGAGAGTCAGACTGGAATTTATTGTTATTATCACAAGAGAGCAGTCCTAAGTCCTACAGAGAAAAACATGAAAATCTGAAAGACAGAAGAAAAACTGGAATGGGGGACAAATTGGATACAAAATGGGATGAAAGTGTGAGAAATGACTTAGGACTTATTACGGAGGCATTTTGAAATTAACATTGAGCAGCGTTTTTTTGCCCAGTGATTTTAGTGGTTAGCATAAAGAGAGTAAATATAGTTCTGTGCATTTGATTTCTTCTCCCTCTTTCCCCCGCTTTTGACCTCAATTAGTGACAAATATGTTCCAGAATGGGGAGAAGCTACCATCCAGAGCCTTAAATTGTAAGAAATGGCAGAATTCAAGCAATTCATGAGAGAAGAGAAATTAAGTTTCTACCAATTTTGTTCATAAAGGTGTTTTTTTTTTCCTCCTATTCCTTAGTTAAATTTCCCCTTCTAGTACTGTCAAAATGCTCAGCTATCTTTTTCTCCTTACTAATTCTTACACATAATCTTACATGTAATGGAAAAGCTTATCTTCCCCAGGAAGTAAAACTCCAGATACAAAATTTAGTCATAGTACAAAGACTCCATAGTGTGTTCGCCATCTCAACTCAGTATACAGAGACATGCACGTTATCACATTATTGAGAATCCGAAGTGAATTCCACACATACAAACCTATTCAATTTCAGTATCTCTACCTTTTGAATAAATGACACCTAAAATCAAATCTGCTTTGGTTTTTCCGTGAAGCAGAAATAGGATTCATCCTATAGGATGAATCCTATTTTTGATCCTATTTATGATCCTATTATAGGATTCATCCTATAATCATTCTAGGGACCCGCCTGGAGGGAGAGAATGTTGTGTTCATTACCCTTTATATTTGTTATTTCTTGGCCAAGTCTCATGGAGATGTTTTCTGAACAGATCTTTTGATTTTTTTTTTTTTTAATGTCAGTGGTGCCCCTATGTTCAGATTAGTTTTATAAGCTCACAGCAGGATAAAAAATAACCTCATGGGGAGAATATCCCTGAAAAAGAGACATTAATAATCCAAATAAACCCACTGTCCTGAAGAAATAAGATCTGAAGAAATGAGTAGAAGGCTGAATGTAAATTGAACAAGAGACATCAGGTACACAAAAGACTATTCTAGGAAGGAACCTACCTAGTATTCTCCATTTGAATACACACAGTGTTAGACACTGATGTAGTGATTTACTAGAGTAAGCATTGCTAAGGCTGATAAGAGTTCCTGTATCTTCCAAAAGCACATATCCTAAGTCTTAAAACATATTGCATTACAAAGTCAGTTGAGAGAGCACCATATAAAGTAATTCTACAGTTTTCTTCCTTTCCCAATCCTGCTGAGATGTCATGAGCTAAAGCAAGGAGACTTCACATTCGATGGTAAATAGAAAGTATTTTGGAATGTAAATCTGTTTCCATAGTGTTAAAAAGTACAGTCTTGGATAAAATATATATTTTTGGAATAGTTATTGATTTTGTCTTGGGTTATATATTATTCATTTGTGTGGAGTGTAGAGGACAGAAGCCTTATTAGGACTGTGTTCTATACACACGACTGCTTACCTGTTGCATCCACTCAGGGCACCAGAGTTTTGACTCTAATTTTATAAGATGGTTTCCATTCAATCCTGTATCACAACAGGGAGGGCTCTTTAATTTGGTAGTGTATGAGAGGACAAAAAAGGACCATAAGAACTACATAACATTTCATGTGCCCACATATAATGAACTCTAAAGTAATTCAATGGCTTTTGGTGTTTATTTGCTGTTCTAATTACCAAGGAGCAGATAATTTCTAACCGTGTAATAAGGGTCTAGTTCTGCTCTTCTCTGTGTTCTCTTTTTGGCTATGTTCAAAAAGAGAAGTCTGCTTCTTTCTTTAGGTTCTAATACCTTATTTTGTTTTCACTTTTGCTCATGGGACAGCCTTTAGCAGTTGATTTCCATAGAAGCTGTATTTTACTCCCGTGAGTTCTGCTCAATGCTAGCTTCCAGTTTTTCATATTATCAAAAATAGCTGTGGGGGGCTTCCCTGGTGGCGCAGTGGTTGAGAGTCCGCCTGCCGATGCAGGGGACACGGGTTCATGCCCCACTCCGGGAAGATCGCACATGCCGTGCAGAGCGGCTGTCCGGAGCCTGTGCTCTGCAATGGGAGGGGTCACAACAGTGAGAGGCCCGCGTACAGCAAAAAAAAAAAAAAAATAGTTGTGGGCTCTTGCAAGCTCCTCCCCTCTCTCTGAGGCCTGTGGCTGTGCTCTCTGTCATCTGTGTCCTCTCTGTGAAGTCAGTATTATCCTGGGTGCTGTTGAGATGGGAGGGGCATTTCAAAACCTCTTCAGTGGAGAAAGTCATTTTCTGCCCAGAGACTTTATAGAAAAGGCACTGCACTCTAAACCAATGTAATAAGATGTTTCAAAATTGTGAGACTCTCTTTTGGTTGATACTGGGAAGTCTCCAGTACCTTGGAGGTGGTTGAGAGCTATAGATACTTCCCTTACAGACTCACTATGAGGTAGTAGGTTACAGTGAAAACAGATTCCGTTATGCACATCAGGATTTGTTAGCAAGCATGCACAAAAGTAATCGTGGAACGTGTTCGGTAATATTGATGTGGTCCCAGGTCTCTGTCCATTTCACTGTTCCAACATCACCGTATGTGATGACTAGAGGCAGATGTGACATCATTCTAGAGGCAGCACTGACAATGTTATAGTTGGGGCAGATGTCAAATTCTCTGATAGGCGATTATGATGGTTAATTTCGTATGTCAATTTGACTGGGCCATGGGGTGCCCAGATATTTGGTCAAACGTTATTCTGAGTGTCTCTGTGAGGGTGTTTTTGGATGTGTTTAACACTTAAGTCAGTAGACTGGGTAAAGCAGATTGCTCTCCCTAATGTGGGTGGGCCTCAACCAATCAGTTGAAGGCCTGATAGAACAAAAGAGCTGAAGTTCCCCCAAATAAGAGGGGAATTCCTTCTGCCTAAATGCCTGTGAGCTGAGGCATGGGTTTTATCTTGACTTCAGACTCAGACTGAAACATCAGCTCTTCCTGGGTCTCAGACCTGCCTGCCTTCCAACTGGAGCTTTCACCATCAGCTCTCCTACGTCCAGCTTGCCTCCTGCAAATCTTGGATCTTATCAATCTCTGTAATTGCTTTAGCCTGTTCCTTATAACAACATAATCTCCTGTTGGTTCTGTCTCTCTGGAGGATGCTAATATAGTGATAACATACAGGTCTCATTACAGAGTCCTAAGCCTAAGACAACATTCTGTAGGACTGGGTTTGCTGTCTCTTACTCTCTGTTCTTACAAAGGTGCTGGAGTGGGCCCTGCTGCCATGAGCAATAACTCTCCTCCACACTCATATTAAATGCCACTCAGTTCGCTGATGAAAACACATTGTATCACCCAGTATGTTAACTTTGAAGGGCCCTGATGGTGATTGGAGATAAAGACAGCTAAAGCCTCTGGACAGGAGAATACAGAGTTATAGGCTGGTGTATTCCCAGTCAAGGCACTTTAAATGTTCACTCAGTGACCCTAAGTTATAGATTAAAAATAACACACACACATATATTGTCTGTACTGAGGTATTTTAAAAGTAAGTACAGACAATATAACTAAAACAGGCTCCTTATTGCCGGTACATGGGCAGCAGAACCCTTTCTACATAAGCTAGTAATTTCCTCTCAGCAGTGTAACTTGAGCCCTTCCTGTTTTATTCTACATTCTATATTATGGGGCTTTGTGAGAAATACGGCATTTCATATTTTGTACAAGACCAAATCTTCAGATTCAGGCTTTCTTATCAACTTTTAAGAGCATTTAGAGACAGGTGTCTTAATGTGACACATTCTCACAGGCTTGTATTCAGAACCTTAGCACACAGGTTTTTCTGAAGATAGGACATTTCATTTTCCAAGTATAAATGCATCTTGCAGCATTTCATGGAAGCCAATTGCATGCTTCTGGGTTCTTTTGAGTATGTGAATTCACAGACACAAAACAGATACTCACTCCGTATTATCCCAGCCTCTCAGTCGGATAGCTCTTTCTTTAAGTTCCTACACACTTTCCTTCATATTCATATTCATTTCCTTGGAATAAGAAAATAATATATACTTCCCTGTCTTTTTACAATGTTTTAAAAAAGAATACCTTAGGACATGGGGCTGGTCCTCACTACCCCCCTGTGAAACCCTGGCATATAGATGGGATTATCCAGGGACTAAAACCTCTTCTCTTTCGATAATAACCTTTGTACTTTAACATCGCCATTGCTGGTCACCTTCCAGTGTTGACTTAGCTCAGCAGTGCCACCGACGCACTGGTTATCGATAACCACTAGCTAACCCTGCTAACTGTGCTGGTTTTCAGCCTCAAATGCAGTGACCAATTTAAATTCCACGTATATGAAAAATATGTGGAAATATCAAGCCAAAGGCGATATCAAATAAAATGTCTCTCCCATCAATTTGGTACTCAACACAAGAGAGCGACACATTGAGGGAACTTCTGCGTCTAACCTGAGTGCTCCTGGGGAAACAGTTGATTCCTTTCTCCTGGATCCTTCTCGAGTCTCATCAGGCCATCAGGAAAGCTTCAGCTCCATTTTGGGCTTTTCGGTATCATAACGACATACTCCTTAATTAAGTTCACAGCTTGTTATTGGGGTAAAATGTGGGCTGTTTCCCTTGGATACAATCTGAAATGGAGGCATCGGGCCTGGTCCCCAGGTTCAGCCAACTAATGTGCAAAAATAGTTTTCACAATTCCTTAATAACAGGCCAATTAGCTAAAAGCAATAGGCCAGTGAGTTATTTGACTGAGCAACCCTGTTAATTGACTGAACTTAGCAGCCTGTTTAGTTAAAATAAGTAACCTGGAAATATCAAGTTAATTAAGTGGGGTCCCTTCTTTCTAGTATGTTAGAAACTACTAGCAATCTCTATGGCCTGACTGGATGGACTGTTGTAGCACTTTCTAAATTCGATGACACAACCAGTGGGAGAGGAAACAGTGATTTTATGATTAATTTTGCTCTTGCATCCTCCTTCCCATCTCCAGAGTGATTTTGGAAGCCCCTGTGAAGTCCAGAGAGGCCGCTAGAGGCTACGAATGTCAGATACTTTTATTTTGGCAAGTTTTAGTTTTACTCCATGGACCTGAATGCCTGGAGGGTATGGGAGGGTACAGGGCTGCAGCTTCAGACTGCCTTTGGGTCTCAGGTAGAAAAAGTATCCTGAAACAAGATTTCAAGGGCAGAAAAAGAAGAGCACAGTAGAAGCTTCTGTGGGTGACAGGGAAGAAGTACAGTGCAGAAAGCAGAGGACGTAATGACCTGGCGTGACTGGGCATCACCCCAGTCACCCCCAAAAGTGACACAGCTGAATTGGTTGGGAGGGATTAGAGCACCTTCATGGGCTGGGGCAGCAGAGTGAAGTGCCTATTTAATAATCAGATCAGGGGCTTCCCTGGTGGCGCAGTGGTTGAGAGTCCGCCTGCCGATGCAGGGGACACGGGTTCGTGCCCCGCTCCGGGAAGATCCCACATGCCGCGGAGCGGCTAGGCCCGTGAGCCATGGCCGCTGAGCCCGCGCGTCCGGAGCCTGTGCTCTGCTACGGGAGAGGCCACAGCAGTGAGAGGTCCGCGTGTTGCAAAAAAAAAAAAAAATCAGATCATTAGCCGCCTGTGCACTGCGATAAGGAAATGCAAATGTGACACGGTTCAAGTAGGGGGCATAACGCACCATGTCTTCAATTGACAAGTTCTAATTGTCCTGTAGGGCTGGGAAGGGCTCAGCTTTCTAAGGAATGCACTTCTAAAAATACCGGGCAGAAGCCTAAGGCCTTTCAGGCTGCTTGGAAATCTGCGTGCCCTTTCGGTATCTCTCATTTAAGGGAGCACGCAGCCTTGCAGCGTTCAGCTGGTGTTAAAGCCACCGAAGGGGAGGAGCTGAACAAATGGGCATATAGCAGGCTGAACTTCCAGGTCAGCATTTTGGAAGCCAGGGTTAAGACTGGTTTTGTTTTTTTGTTTTGTTTTTCCTTAAAGCAGTATTGGTAACTGTTCAGAAGAAAAGTTCTGGAGTCATATGGATTCACATTCTAAGAGCTCTGCCACCTGCTCCGCGACCCTGAGTCGCTCAATTTCTCTGCCTTGCTTTACTCAACCTGTAAAATGAGGAGACTCATGTTGTTGGGAGGATAAAAGGGACGATGGGTATGGAGGGCTTCGAGGAACTTGGCACAAAAGGATTGATCAACCAGTGTTCGCTGTGATTTCTCTTGGAGCCCACATCCTGTATGTGCCTCGGCTGAAAGAAAGCCTTTAGAATTCTATGCCTATCTATGAAACAGAAACAGAATCATGGACATAGAGAACAGATTGGTGGTTGCTAAGGGGGAGAGGGTTGGGGGAGGGATGGAGTGGGAGGCTGGGGTTAGCAGATGTAAGCTTTTTTATATAGAATGGATAAACAAGGTCCTACTGTATAGCACAGAGAACTATATTCAATATCCTATGATAAACCATAATAGAAAAAAAATAGAATTCCATGCTTTCTCTTGACAATGAGAATGTGCATGGTGGCGTGGTCCCTTTCTGTGTGCCTTTTTAAGGGAGGGATTTGGGTGGTGATTAAAGGAAGGAAGCTGACAAAGAGACCTCCAGGGAATGGGGGTCTCCCTCAGAAGTCTGCTCAGAGGAGAGTGCCAGGCTCCCACACACAGACAGGATTGGGGGATCATTGCTGTTTTTGTCTTCTTTTCTTTCCATATTTAACTGAAGCAACAAAGCTTCTTCATGTCCATTCTTGGCATTTTCATCACATGCCTTTATCTGGTCCCTGGTTTCACAGTGGGATAGCTTGGTGGTGCTAAGCTATTTCCAAAAATCTGTTGGAAAACAGCTTTTGAAAGAAAGAGGCCAAGCACCTTACCCAGCTAAACTACATCACATACTGTGAGGAACCAAAACCGTTTGCTCAGTTATTGAAATAACAGTCTCTCACCTATGGCTTACATCACCTTGTCAGTTCAATTTACCTTCTTGCCCATTTTCCCTTCAGAATGCAAGGCTTTTGGAACTGAGCTTCGTTTCTTTTTGTGGAGGTACTTTTTATATTCATTTAGTTACTGTGTGGCATTTTTCTGTCAGAATGACCGCATTTGCTGTCATGAAATGACCCTAACATAATAAACCATGAATTATCTTTAAACCTGGTAAAGGATTTTGAAGTTATAAACAAGTAATAAAATAATTTGCAGGCACTGTTATTTCCCCGCCAGATTTCCCTAAAGAGACTATTTTGTGGCAAGATCGATTTATTATACAAATCATTGTAACGTGGGTTAATGGCTGTTCCGATTTTCATTTACTTTACTTTCAAATTGAGAGAGAGCTGCGGGTGGAAGGTGTGAGGGAAAGTTCCAGTATCAGGTTCATTGAAGAATTAGAGAAAGAATTTTAAAGTGAGTAAGCACTTTTAAGGTCTCACATCATGTTTAATGTAAGTATAAGAAAGGGGGGAAGTTGCTTTGAATCTGGTATGGAATAAAATTTTAAATGTTCTTGTATATGCATACACACTGACATTTTATGACAGCAAGTGGTATGTCATGCTATGAAAATTGCTAGGATCAAAGATGTAGCAAGAGGACTTCTATTTTTCTTTTTTTTTTTTTTGCCAGTAACGTGTTATTTTATAACAAAAGCTCTCTCCAAAACACTGACCAAGTGTGTGTATAACACACGTGTGTGTGTGTGTGTATGTGTGTGTGTGTAGCTAGTTCACTGACACTGTTAGTCATTGTGTTTGCCTGTCTCCTCTTTTTATTTTCCAAGATTTCAGTACCGCAGGCATTTGGGACGGTGAGAGAGAGAGAGAGAATCAAATATTAACTGATTTTTCACAGCTGTATATTTTAAAATGCATAAAATGGAAAAATAGATTAAAGAAGAAAAGAAATGGAGGTGAGGAAGAAAAGATAAGAGAAAAAAGGCAAAGGAGAAAGGTAGAACAAGAAGGAAAGTGATGGGATATTGAAGAAAAAGAACTGGAAATCAGGGAAAGGAAGTGAAAAAGAAAGAACGCGGAGACACTGTCTCTCAATTATCCACAAGTAAGAGGCTCAGAAATAGTTCCTTGAGGGAAGAACAGCTTTATTAAAGAATGGGAGAAAAAGACAAGGAAATGACTACTGCCTGTCTCATGATTGAAGGGATGATGGGAAAAGGAAATCTTGCCAACCGTATACTAAAAGGACAGAAAGCAGACCTGAAAACAGTTTTGAAAAATCATCATCTCTTATACTCCACCTCCTCAAATACACATAATTCGCTCCCTTTTTATTTATTTTTCCCTGAGCCCTGTAACTATTAGGGGTTGAATTTGTTTGCCTGGCTTCCTGTCATTTAAACAAATTGGGGATTTATAGTCCACTCACACAAGAAGTCTGAAGCCAGGTACTTGCAGACATTGGTCCTGCTGCTAAAAGGTCTCCACACCAGGTTTCTGTGTCTCTCTTGGCTTTTCATGAATAGTTTTAAGAGGACTATTGCAGCACCAGCTCTCATTCTGGCAGCAGGCAGGAGGGAAGGTGATGGCGAAGGGTAAAAGGGTGTGAATCCATTGAGACTATTCCCTTTAAAGAGGCTTTTAAGGAAGATCTGTTAATTACTTGGACTTAGATCTCGTTGGTCAGAATTGCTCACTTGGCCATCACTGTTTGAGAGAGGGACAAGCTAAAGCAGGGGTTTTGGTTGTCTGTTTAAGCTTAGCCCTTTGTTGCTGCCCTTAAAATTGGGATGCCAGTAAAGAAGGAAGGAATGAAAGCTAGGTAGACAGCTCTTTTCAAACTACATACATTAACTATACTGATGTTAAAATAATGGATGGGACTGGCCTTACCATTTCGTTGCTGATGATATAAAAGTGTTGTATATTTCAGTGACTACTTACGTCTTAGAAAAAATGATTCGTCCTAAAACAGAACTAAATGTTTACCAGTGGCTGCATTTTCTTTCCTTTTTAATATACTCCAGATAATCACTGGGTGAAGTTGAAAAATTGACTTAAATAAATGTAAAGAATGAACTATCTACATGAATGAAATCAACAGGAATAAAAACTATGAAAGTACTTGTGTCCATGACATGGATGTCCACAAATCTCCGGAAACACTTGGGAATCGTTTGTAAGCAAGATTTCCTTATTTTAAAAATAATAACAAGCATGTTTGGCACTTTCTCATGGGGTTTTATGATAAAATAAGTTAGGATTAGTTTGTCTGCATGAAAGAAAAAAAATAACAATGAGATAAAAACACGTAAAAGGAAGCTAATCCAGTCTCATCTGATGATTTCACGAATGACTCAGCCACCTCCTAGTTTTCTGCTCAAATATCTTCACTACCGGGCTTCTATTTTCAAGTTTGCTTCCTGAACAAAGATGACTGCTAGGGTTAAGTCATCTTTATCTTCAATACAGACAATACACAAGTAGAAGGAAGGACAGAGAGGCTGTGGAGCTGAGTCAACTCCCCCCTAAGTAACTTTAGTGGATGTCCCACACCGCACTGCTGTATATGTCTTCCGGGCTGTAATGTAGTCTCATGCCCACACCTTGTGGAAAAGAAGGCTGGAAAAAGTAGTAGAAGGTTGATTATACTGTCACTCTAAATAAAAATTGAGTTCTGTTTTTATGGAAGAAGTAGAGAATGGATATTGCGTGGCAATTATCAGCATCTCTGCTTCCAGCAGCTAGCAGGGTTCTTGACACACTGTGTACCTCAGTAAATAGGGCAGTGGCCACCCAGCCCAATGCATGCTTAGAAATAGCAACTTCATGGCATACATAATGCAACAATTACAGCAAAGCCAAAAGGTTTTGGTTGCTAGCGGTAACATGTGTACCTTTGCAGTCTCTGCCCCGCTTGTGTTCATGGCCAGGCTAGTCTTAGCTTTTGATAGCCAAACCTCCAAATCCCAAATATCCGACCTTGAAAGCTTTGCTGAATAATAAAGATATCAAGGAAGCTTTGTGTGGGGAAAGAGATGTTGATCACTGCACGTCCCGCAGGAAATGTCCCTGGATGACACTTTAAACCACTTGGTCTTCCTTCATGGGTGTTTCCCTCTGGTAACATCTCCCCTCTCTTCCAATCCTTTCTTCAGAAGTTTCTCCTGCCTTCTGTTCGGGCCAAACTCTTACTCAAATTCCCAAAGCCTTCGTATTTCATTTATGGTAACACCAACAGCCCGGAAGTCCTTCAAACAAGGACCAGTGTCCCTTATTTAACCTTATTACTTATTAAGCAGTTGTTAGCTAATAGATACGACAGGGTTCTGGATTCTTAGCAGAGTACAAACGTGTATAAAGCATGGTCACAGGGCTCCAGAAGTTTGAACTTTGGTATAATGTAGAATGTCAGTTCCATGGGGACAAAGCTTGCTCTGCTTGGTTACCAGTGAGTGCTGTGAGCATCAGTGAGAAAACTCGTCAACAAGGCTTCATTTCTAATGGGGCCCAACGTACCTTTTCTGCAGCTCCTTGATTCGAGAGATTTATTTGTAACAGTAGAAGAAGGTGTCTTCCCCACAGGGCTAATAAACATAGCTATACTTATTACACTTTAATGTGTGCCAAGCACAGTGCTAGGTACCTTACAGGTGTAATTTCATTTCATCCTCTAAACAGTACATTGAGCTAAGTATTTCAAGCAGAACATAACTAAAATACTTGAGGGAGACAGGGGTCTTGACTAAAATTGGGTAGTGTTTTCACCAATACAGAAAAAAACTATAAATTGTGTTTCATAATTTATGTGGATGCTGTTTTCTACTTTTGACGGTTTTATTATAATCTCAGTGATTAAGATATTTCCTACCCAGCAATCCCTGACCTGCATTTTGGAGGTTGAGAGCAAGGTACCTGTCTCTGTTCTCTGTACCTGGACCACATATACCTTACCTAAGATAATTAACATATCTATGAAGTATAGGTGAAGAAGCTGAAGCCTAGAGACATGAAATAACTTGCCCAAGGTTATGTAACTAGTAGCAGGACAGGCATTTAAAGCAAGAAGTGATCAACCAGAAAGTTCATTCTCTTAACCATTATGCTGTTCCGTTTTTTAGGTTCTTAATATTAGGGGGAGGCTTTCCCATAAACAAAGAATTAAACTTATGGGGGTCAAACTTTGAATGACCAGATCTCTCATTAAAAAGAATATCCTGGTAAATGTTTAATGACTGGCTGTCAAAGAAAGAAAACCAGCCCCGATTTTTAGCATTTGCCAATTCTGTGCCATAAATACCCCTCTCCTGGCTGATTTCAAGCAACCAAGGTGACAACATCCAAAGAGGGGCTGGGGAAAGATGTACGCAAGAGGCTCTTGTTGGCCAGTGTGAGCCCACATGTCACTGATCTATGATCATTAGTAACAATATCTGTGCTCTGCATTCACAGTTAATTAGATCGTTAACCAATCTGTGAACTAACAAAGGTAGTATGTTGTGTGGCAAGGGCTTAAACGGTTTAGCCAAGTCAGTCAGAAGTGAATCCTGGCCACACTACCAAATAGCTACGTGCCCATGTGATTGTGGACAATTTACCCACCCTTTTGGAGCTTCAATTGCTTTATCTCTTACATGGAGGTAACACCACCTACCTCAGGAGATTTGGTGAGTTTTTAATGTAATAACATATGGAAATTGCCTGATACAGGGTGAGTGTCAAGTATATTTAGTTGCCTGTATACTAACACTTATTTCTCTTCACTCATTTCATTGACAAGCACTGATTACTAAAAATAAAAGAATAATATTTACTGGCTTTATGAAATATTTGTTTTCTTAATCATATGAAATCTTATACCTTTTATTTTCCAACTTTTCAAAGCGATGCTAATGTAAGAAGTATTTTACTTTCCTCTAATGCTACTATTAAACAACAAACAAAACGACACACAAAACTAGCACAGGTTAAATGGTGACTATTACCTTGGTCTCAGTAGGGAGTAGTGGGGTTTGCTCCATCTAAATAAAGCAGCAAATACTCAGATCCTGCCAATTTTTCAGTACTATGAGACGGGCTTCCCTGGTGGCGCAGTGGTTAAGAATCTGCCTGCCAATGCAGGGGACACGGGTTCAAACCCTGGTCCAGGAAGATCCCACGTGCTGCAGAGCAACTAAGTCTGTGTGCCACAACTACTGAGCCTGCGCTCTAGAGCCCGTGAGCCACATACTGAGACCTCACGCCGCAGCTGCTGAAGCCCACGTGCCTAGAGCCCATGCTCCACAACAAGAGAAGCCACTGCAATGAGAAGCCCGTGTCCCGCAACGAAGAGTAGCCCCCCGTTCACGGCAGCTAGAGAAAGCCCACGCGCAGCAACGAAGACCCAACACAGCCACAAATAAAATAAATAAATTTAAAGAAACTACTATGAGACAACATGCAGGCTCAGTGTTGCCAGATCGTTCCATTTTGCTGAAGAACCAGGACTCAATCTTTTGGTGAAACCTCCTAATTTTTAAACACCTTCTTTTAAGATACTATAAACCCAGTACTCCAAGCCAGATCTGACAGATCAGCTACCAGTTTGCAGCTTCTGAATTAATGGATAAGGAGGGCTTGGGTAGTAGAAAAAGTGGAGAGAGAAGCCTGAACTAGGCAGAGAGGCAGGAATGATGAAGGGAGGGGCATACTCCAGGCAGAGTAGGGAGCCTGCCATGCTGGAGAGAAGCACTCTTGCGTAGATAAGCTTGGACCAGTACCTTTGGGAGAAATTGAGCCTAGTCTATCTAGTAGTCCGAGAAATAGGATTTTTCTTCCATTAAAAAATGGAGAATTTTTTTTGTCATGGAAAATGATATAATGAATCTGATAGTAGTTGGAGATGAATTCAAGAATGGGAAGCAGAACGTGTGTTTTCAGAGCCTCATCCTTGGTGCCAAACTTGGTGCCAAGTTTATATCTGGCTTAGCACTTTATACTTCTGCTGTAAATGGGGAAGATATTTTATCCCTCTGGGTCTCACAGTAATAGACTTGTGAAGATCAAATGAATTACTGATTCTGAAGTGTTGAGGCAATGCCTAACACAAAGGAAGCATTCAAAACAAACTTAGCTGTTATCGTCAGTGTTCAAATAAAGGAAATGAGCAGCGTGAACGTTAGTTAAGAGGTTGCTATAAATTGCAGGTGTAAATGGTTCGATGAAAGGAAGTCATTTATGGCCATAGATAAAGAAATGAAAGTGTAAAAGTAAAGACAGTGTTTTTACATTTTTAAAAACATGGCTAACAGGAAAAATGTCCTACCTTGACAAATATAAGGACTTGTTAAAGAGGAATCTTATCATGGGAAGATGAGTTCAACTTGAGATGTGAGTAGAATTCGAGCTAAAATATATATCATGTGCTGTCATCAGTTGTGTAGAGCAAGACAGATTGCACTTTAGATACGACACATTTACTGAAAAGGGAATGGTGTGCAGCACCTTGTGTTCAGTGCTTTAGAAGAAAACCAGATATGTGAAATGCAATCTACACCCTTCATCAAACGATATGCATTTTATTTAACATGGCAAAGTAGACAAGGACACACATGGCCATTCCACCAGTAAACGCTGGACAAATGGCGGCTCTGAGTGTTCACAGGACAGAAGGATAAAGTAAGTTGGAGATGGAGGAGCGTGGGGGACTAAGTCTTCCTATGGAATGTGTGACAATGCGGTGCAGAATCTGGAGGGAAGAAAGTAAGCTTGAGAAAAGATACACTGGGGAGTATATAGGTACGTTGGTTGGGGATCAAGAATAAAGTTAGTTTGGCTGGAATGTGGAGTTTTTTGGGTATGTGTACACATTGTTGAAGCAGGAAAGATTGGGTAGGGGCCTATTAAAGAGGGTTCTACTGTCAGGATGAGGACTTTCCCTGTATAAGGTGAGGAGTTTGTACTGTGCATTTTGGCAATGCAGTAATACAAGGAATCTCTGCTTTTGAAACATGGCCATTTGTCTACGGGACTGAGTCGACAGATGAGGCAAGTACATGAGGTGCGATCTGCATGATTTTGTTCTATATGAGGGTACTTGGAGGAGATTAGATATGCCTTTAAGAAAAGCAGCAAAATTCTGCAAAGCAGCTGGTGCCCAGGAAAACATCTGTAATTCAGGAAAGAGAATGGGATTTAAATTGCAAATTTAATAATCACCTAGAAAGCATTGTTGAAAGCAGAAAGTAAACGAGATTTTCAAAGGAGCACATTCAGAATAAAAGAGATTCTGTGTTAGAGCCTTGGGTGATACCCATATGGGAGGAATGGGAAGAAGAAGAAAACTTAGTTTCTAAGGACAGAGAAAAAGGGTCATTGAGGTGGAGGAAAAGCTGAGAAAGGGCCCTGTTGTGGAAAACAAAGATGCCAGAGTGCTGGGCAGCAGAGAGCCAAAATCATGCTTGGAGGTGAGTTCCTGGGGCACCTCCACTCTTTTCCCCCAAAGAAAAGAGGACCTGTGGAAAAAGGATAAGGGACCCCTGAGCTCAGCCAAGTCTGCAGAAGTCCGTAGTATTCCAAATTATAACTACAACTGCAATTGGATTTATTGGAAATTCATCTATGTGATATATGCCTATATAAATTAAACTATTTAGATTTTATAAAGTTGCTTACTTTTAATGGAAGTGTCTGGTTCTATGTAGACATATCTTGATAATGAAACTCCATAGCACTAAGGTAATAATTCTGTAGTTCAAGATTTATCAAACTTGGCACTAGTGACATTTTGGACTGGATATTTTGTGGTGTAAGACTGTCCTGGGACTTATAGGATGTTTAGCAGTATCCCTAGCCTCTGCCCACTAGATGCTAGAAGCACCTCTCAACAGTTGTGACAACCCAAAATTTCTTCAGTAGCCAAATATCCTTGGGAGAGCAAGATTGTCTCTTCCCCCTGCATTGGGAAGCACTGCTATGGTGTAACAGTAGCCAAGGAAAGGTTTTTTTCTTTCTTTCCTTCTGCAACGGGAGAGAAAACATACCTAGGCAATGAAGTTCTTGGAGTAATAAAATTATAGTTACCATATTTGTGACATCAAGATCTTTATATGACATAGACATATACATATTCATATATTTGCAAAGAGAAAGTTATACTTTTGACCATGAAGAGAAAGAGGCTGAAGTTATAAAACCACAAAATAAATTATTATATCTAAACAGATATGCCAGAGGGTAGTATTTTCATTTAGTGGCAAATACAATTAAACAGGCATTCAGTTTGAAGCAAATAAAATCCTCCACGTATCTGGTGGCATCTTTATACTGATATAAATTGCAGTGAGAAGCAATTTGTATAAATCACTATTATTCCAGAGAGAGAGATATAGACCAAGCAAATCTAATGGGACAGATGTTATAAATGTCATCATTATGGTTTTTCATTTCAATTCAAACAGTTCATAGACTTCTGATGGTATTAAATAGGGGATTGGAGCTTCTACTGTCAAAAAAGACAGTAGGCTTGTCACATAGCAACTTTGCGCACGTTGAGCATTTTTACCTTTTTGTGGATAAAATGGGCTCCATTATATGGTCTTCAAAGCAAATATCTTAGAGTCTCAGCCTATTCCTGATCCATCTGAAATAACAGATTAAGACAGAACAAGAAAGAAAATAATTTAGTCAGTATGTAAACAATTTTTGATGTCTATGTAAAACAATAATGGATTTTATTTTTTTCATATCAAAAAATATTAAAATGCACAATACAGGGCCATACCAATAGTTCACAGAGGTCTCAGTTCTCATATGCAGAGAACATAAAACTGTCTTGTGCAGAAGTTGGCAATTTCTTTTTACTCCCTCAAATGCAGTGGATGATGTAGAGCAGAATTTATGTGTCTATAAATGTAGGTTTGTAAGGCTATTTCATGAGAAATATTATTTCCCCTGAAGATCTTTCCTAAAACAGCAATATATGGCTATCTACTGGCTAGAGAGTCCATCTTCCATATTTGTGGGTTTCTCATCTGCTGATTCAACCAACGGCAGATCCAAACGTGGTTAGTTGAACTTGTAGATGTAAAACCAGTGGATACAGAGGGCTGAGGGTCAAGCGTATTCTTTGCACTGTACCGTTTTATGTAAGGGACTTGAGCATCAGGAGATTTTGGTATCCAGAGGGACTCCTGGAACCAATCGTCTGTGGATACAGAGGGAGGACTGTATATTCTTTTTTTTTTTTTTTTTTTTGTGGGGAAAGTTTAAGGAGTTTACTTTAGGTTAATACTATTTAAAATATGTGACAGCATGATTTAAAATATGTGACAGCATGATTTACTATTCTTTTTTTAAATTAACTGTAGTTGACTTACAATATTATATTAGTTTCAGGTGTACAACAATGATTTGATATTTTTATACATTACAAAATAATCACTAGTGATTTAGTTACTCTGAGTCTAGTCACCACCTAGCAGCAAAATTATTACATTAGTATTGACTACATTGCCTATGCTGTACATTATATCACAGTGACTTATTTATTTTGTAACTGGAGGTTTGTATCTCTTATTCTCCTTAACCTATTTCACTTATCCCTCTGCCCCTCTCCCCTTTAGCAACCCCTAGTTTGTTCTCTGTATTTATGAGTCTGTTTATGTTTTGTTATGTTTGTTCAATTGTTTTGTGGATTCCACATATAAGTGATATCATACAGTATTTGTCTTTCTCTTTCTGACTTACTTCATTAGCATAATGCCCTATAAGTCCATCCATCCCTTATTGGACATATCATGTGCAAATATCTTCTTCCATTCAGTAGGTGGCCTTTTCATTTTGTTGATGGTTTCCTTTGCTGTGTAAAAGCTTTTAGTTGAATGTGGTTCCATTTGTTTATTTTTGCTTTTTTTGCCCTTGTCTGAGGAGACAGATCCAAAAATTACTGCTAAGACTGATGTCAAAGAGCATACTGCTTATGTTTTCTTCTAGGGGTTAATGGTTTCAGATGTTACATTTGAGTCTTTAATCCATTTTGAGTTTATTTTTGCATACAGTGTAAGAAAGTGGTCTAGTGGCCATATTTTTACATGTCCAGTTTTGCCATAAACATTTATAAAAGACTGTCTTTTCCCCATGGTATATTCCTGCCACCTTTGCCATAGAATAACTGACCATATAAGCATGAGTTTCCTTCTGGGCTCTCTATTCTGTTTCATTGATCTATGTGTCTATTTTTCTGCCAGTGCCATACTGCTTTGATTACTATATCTTGGTAGTATAGTTTGAAATTAAGAAGCATGATACCTCCCGTTGTGTTCTTCTTTCTCAAGATTGTGTTGACTTTTCAGGGTCTTTCATAGTTCAGTACAAATTTTAAGACTATTTGTTTTCATTCTGTGAAAAATCCCATGAGTATTTTGGTAAGAGTTGCACTGAAACTGTACTTTGTTTTGGATAGTATGGACATTTTAACAATATTCTTCTAATCCATGAACACATTACATCTTTCCATTTATTTGTGTCATCTTTGGTTTCTTTAACATCTTGTAGTTTTCAGAGTACATGTCTTTCACCTACCTGGTTAAATTTATTCTTATGTATTTTATTATGTTTGATGCAATTGTAAATGGGATTTTCTTAATTTCTTATTCTGATAGTTCATTATTAGTCTATAGAAATGAAACAGATTTCTTCACATTTATTTTGTATCCTGCAACTTCACTGAACTAATTTATTCTAATAGTTTTGGGGTGGAGTCTTTAGGGTTTTCTAGGTATAGTATCATGTCATCTGAAAATGGTTGACAGTTTTACTTCTTCCCTTCCAATTTAAATGCCTTTTATTTCTTGTCTGATTGCTGTGACTGGACTTCTAATACTATTGTACGTTGATTAAAAGTGATAAGAGTGGACATCCTTGTCTTGTTCCTGATCTTAGAGGTAAAACGTTCAGGTTTACTGCTGAGTATGATCTTAGCTGTTGGCTTGTCATATATGGCCTTTATTATATTGAGGTGTGTTCCCTCTATACCCACTTTGTTGAGAGTTTTTTTTTTTTGAAACCATAAATGGAGGTTGAATTTTGTCAAATGCTTTCTTTGCATCTATTGAGATGACTGATCACGTGATTTTTATCCTTCATTTTGTTAATGTGGTATATCATATTGATTGATTTGTGGTTATTGAACCATCCATGTATCCCTGGAATAAATCCCACATGATCATGGTGTATGTTCCTTTTAATGTATAGTTGCATTCAGTTTGCTAATATTTTGTTGAGAAGTTTTGCATCCATGTTCATTAAAGATATTGGACTGTAATTTTCTTCTTTTGTAGTGTCTTTGTCTGGTTTTGATATCAGGTTAAGGCAGGTCTTGTAGAATAAGTTCAGAAGCTTTCCTTCCTCTTCAATTTTTTGGAATAATTTGAGAGAAACAGATACTAACTTTTCTTTAAATGTTTGGTAGAATTCACCAGTGAAACTTTCTGGTCATGGGCTTTTATTTTGGGGGGAGTTTTTTGATTACTGAATCAATTTTACTGATAATTGGTCTGTTCAGATTTTTTAATTTCTTCCCAATTCAGTCTTGGAAGATTGTATGTTTCTAGGAATTTATTCATTTCTTCTACAAGGGCTATCCAATATTTTGATGTATAATTTGTATTTTTGTGGTATTGATTGTAAATTCTTTCATTTCTGATTTATTTGAGCCCTTTCTCTTTTTTTCTTGATGAGTCTGACTAAAGGTTTGTCAATTTTGTCTTTACAGAGAATCAGCCCTTAGTTTCATTGATCTTTTCTATTTTTTTAGACTTTATTTCATTTTTTCTGCTCTAATTTTTTTCTTTTACTAATTTTAAGCTTTGTTTTTTTCTTCTTTTTTTTAGTACCTTTAGATATAATGTTAGGTTGTTTGAGATTTTTCTTGTTTCTTGAGGTAGGCCTGTATTTCTATAAACTTCCCTCTTAGAACTGCTGTTCCTGCAGCCCATTGATTTTGGAACATTATGTTTCCATTTTCACTTGTTTCCAGGTATTTTTGGATTTTCTCTTTGATTTATTTGTTGATATTTTGGTTTTCAGTCACATGTTGTTTAGTCTCCACATGCTTATATTTTTTCCAGTTTCTTCGTATAATTCATTTCTAGCATACTGTTGGAGCCAGAAAAGATGATTAATATGACTTCAATCTTCTTACATTTACTAAGACTTGTTTTGTAGCCTAGCACGTGATCTATGCTGCAGAATGTTCTATGTGCACTTGATAAAAATGTGTATTCACAGTTTTGGGGTAGAATGTTTTGTAGATATCTATTAGGTCATCTAGTTTAATGGTGTCATTGAAGGCCAGTGTTTCCTTATTGATTTTCTGTCTGGATGATCTATCTATTCATGTAAATGGAGTATTAAAACCCCCTACGATCATTGTATTGGTGTCTGTTCTCTCTTTAAGTCTATTAATATTTGCTTTATATATTTAGGTGCTTCTATGTTGAGTGTATATATCCTTACAAATATTATGCCATCTTCTTCGATTGGCTCTTTTATCATTATTTAATGCTCTTTGTTCTAGTCTTTGTTTTAAAGTCTATTTTGTCTGATATGCATATTGCTACCCCAGTTTTTTTTTTAACCTCTTTATTGGAGTATAATTGCTTTACAATGGTGTGTTAGTTTCTGCTTTATAACAAAGTGAATCAGTTCTACATATACATATGTTCCCATATCTCTTCCCTCTTACGTCTCCCTCCCTCCCATCCTCCCTACCCCACCCCTCTAGGTGGTCACAAAGCACTGAGCTGATCCCCCTGTGCTGTGCGGCTGCTTCCCACTAGCTATCTATTTTACGTTTGGTAGTGTATATATGTCCATGCCACTCTCTTACTTTGTCACAGCTTACCCTTCCTCCTCCCCATATCCTCAAGTCCATTCTCTAGTAGGTCTGTGTCTTTATTCCCATCTTACCCCTAGGTTCTTCATGACCTTTTTTTTTTCCTTAGATTCCATATATATGTGTTAGCATATGGTATTTGTTTTTCTCTTTCTGACTTACTTCACTCTGTATGACAGACTCTAGGTCCATCCACCTCATTACAAATATCTCAATTTCGTTTCTTTTTATGGCACTACCCCAGTTTTTTTGTTGTTTTGTTTCCATTTCCATGAAATATCTTTTCCCATCCTTTCACTTTTAGTCTTGGTGTGTTTTTAGATCAGAAGTGAGTCTCTTGTAGGAGGCCTATACAAGGGTCTCATTTTTAAAATCCATTCAGCTACCATATGTGTTTGTATGTATGTGAGTGTGTGTGTGTGTGTATATTTTAATTGAAGTACAGTTGATTTATAATGTTGTGTTAACTTCTGCTTTACAGCAAAGTGATTCAGTTATACATGTACATACATTCTTTTTTATATTCTTTTCCATTGTGGTTTATCTCAGCATATTGAATATAGTTCCCTGTTCTACACGGTAGGACCTTGTTGTTGATTCTGTATGTAATAGTTTGCATCTACTAACCCCAAACTCCCAGTCCATCCCACCCGCACCCCCCACTTGGCAACCACAAGTCCGTTCTCTATGTCTGGAACTCTGTTTCTGTTTTGTAGATAGATTCATTTTTGTCACATTTTAGGTTTCACATATAAGTGATATCATATTTGTTTTTCTCTTTCTGACTGACTTCACTTAGTATGATAATCTCTAGTTGCATCCATGTTGCTGCATATGGCATTATTTCGTTCTTTTTTATGGCTGAGTAGGATTCCATTGTATATACGTACCACATCTTCTTTATCCATTCATCTGTTGATGGACATTTAGGTTGTTTCCATGTCTTGGCTATTGTGAATAGTGCTGCTGTGAACATATGGGTGCATGTATCTTTTTGAATTTTAGTTTTGTCCAGGAGTGGGATTGCTGGATCGTATGGTAATTCTATTTTTAGTTTTCTGAGGAACCACCATACTGTTTTCCATGGTGGCTGTACCAGCTTACATTCCCACCAACAGTATAGGAGGGTTCCCATTTCTCCACACCCTCTCCAGCATTTGTTATTTGTAGGCTTTTTTTTTTTTTTTTTTTTTTTTTTTCCGGTACATGGGCCTCTCACTGCTGTGGCCTCTCCCGTTGTGGAGCACAGGCTGTGGACGTGCAGGCCCAGAAGCCATGGCTCACAGGCCCAGCCGCTCCATGGCACGTGAGATCTCCCCGGACCGGTGCACAAACCCATGTCCCCTGCATCGGCAGGCGGACTCTCAACCACTGCGCCACCAGGGAAGCCCATTTGTAGGCTTTTTAATAATGGTCATTCTGACTGGTACCTCATGGTACTTCTGATTTTCATTTCTCTAATAATTAGTGATGCTGAGCGTCTTTTCATGTGCCTATTGGCCATCTGTATGTCTTCTCTGGATAAGTGTCTATATAGGTCTTCTGTTCATTTTTGTATTGGGTTGTTTTTGGTTTCCAGCTTTCTAATTGTTGCCTCTGCACTTGGACTTGGAGCGAGTTTGTGCATGAGCCCTTTAAGAGCAGAGTCTCAATTTAGTACAGCCCTCTGGCTCTCCCAGACTGAAGCCCCATTGGATTTCAAAGCCAGTTATGGGAACTTACCTTCCATGTGCCATTGTCAGACCTGGGGTGTTTGATGTGGGGGTTCAAACCCCTTGCTCCTTGGGGAGGACCTCGATGGTTGTGATGTCCCCTCCTGTTTGTAGGTCACCACACTGGGGTTTGGGTCCTGACTCGGTGGTGTCTCTGCTCCCTTTATCTATCTCAATGTGTTTTTTTCCTTTATATCCTTAATTGTAGAGGAGACGTTTGGCTACTCTTTAGGTTGTTCTGAGAGTGAGTTGCTCTATATATTGTGGCCTTTGTGTGTTCGTGCAGGAGGTGAGCTTAGGATCTTCCTACTTCACCATCTTTTGTTTTTAATTTAATTTTTATTTTTTATTGGAGTATAGTTGATTTACAATATTGTATTAGTTGCAAGTGTACAGCAGTGATTCAGTAATACATATACATACATCAATTCTTTTTCAGATTCTTTTCCCGTATATAGAATACTGAGTAGAGTTCCCTGTGCTATACAGTAAGTCCTTGTTGAATATTTATTTTATATATAGTAGTGTGTATCTGTTAATTCCAAACTCCTATTTAATCCCCTGCCTCAACGTTTCCCCTTTGGTAACCATACGTTTGTTTTTGAAGTCTGTGAGTCTGTTTGTGTTTTGTAAATAAGTTCATTTGTATCATATTTTTAGATTCCACATATATGACATCATATATTTGTCTTTCTCTGTGTAACTCACTTAGTATGATAATCTCTAGATCCATTCATGTTGCTGCAGATGGCATTATTTCACTTGCTTTATGGCTGAGTAATATTATTGGGTTGACCAAAAAATTCATTTGGTTTTAAGTAACAATAAAAGACACATTTTTCATTTTCACAAAGAACTTTATTGAACAGCGTATTCACTAACCAAACAAACTTTTTGGCCAACCGAAAACATTGTATATATGTACCACATCTTTATCCATTCCTCTGTTGATGGGCATTTAAGTTGCTTCTATGTCTTGGCTCTTGGGAACGGTGCTGGGATGAGCATAGAGGTGCATGTATCTTTTCGAATTACAGTTTTCTCTAGATATATGCCCAGGAGTAGGATTACTGGGTCGCACTGATAGTTCTATTTTTAGTTTTTTAAGAAACCTCCATACTTTTCTCCATAGTGGTGGTACCAGTTTACATTCCACCCAACATTGTAGGAGGATTCCCTTTGCTCCACACCCTCTCCAGCATTTATTGTTTATAGACATTTTGATGATGGCCATTCTGACCAGTGTGAGGTGATACCTCATGGTAGTTTTGATTTGCCTTTTTCTAATAATTAGCGATGTTGAGCATCTTTTCATGCTATCTCACTGTCTTGATCCCATCTCTTGACCATGTAATCTTAACAGCAAAATGAAGACTTTATTTTGAGAATCTTTTCAGAATTTTAAGTGTAATACTCTATATGCATAAATATGTATTATATAATAATCTTTATATGATTTGTTTTATATCAGAATGCAGCAACATTAAAGATTATTCCTTTGACAGGGCAGATACCCATGATATCCAAGAATCCCGAGTTTTATTAGATCTTATGGGCTGGATTGTGTCCCTCCCAAATTCATGTATAGAAGAAGCCCTAACCCCCCACTGTGACTGTATTTGGATATAGGGCCTATAAGGAATTAAGGTTAAATGATGTCCTAAGGGTGATGCCCTAATTCAATATAATTAGTGTCCTTATAAGAGGAAGCGACATCAGGGTTGCACATGCTCAGAGAAATGGCCATGTGAGCACACAGTGAGAAGTTGCCATCTGGAAGCTGGGAAGAGAGGCCTCTGGAGAAACTTAATCTTTTGACACCTTGATCTTGGACTTCCAGCCTCCAGAAATGTGAGAAAAGTAAATTTTTGTTGTTTAAGACACTCAGTTTGTGACTGTGATATTTTGTTATGGCAGTCGTAGCAGACAAATACACCGAAGAGTCACCTTTGCCTGAATTTCCCAAAAGTCCTATGCTCACTGCTATCATCTCTTAGACTTACAGGAACATACAGACTTTGAAAGATTCTGCCTCTTCAAACATCTCCAAAATTCCCTAGGAATGCATATGTTTATATCCACAACTGAGAATTTAGTAAGACTTGCTATTCTCTCCCAGTAGAATAGCAATGCATGTGTGCCTTTCAAGAGAGGATTCTACAAACCTTTGACTTAATGATATTACCCAGGAAAATTTGGACCACTACCATCTTGTCCATTGCTCCACGAAGATAATCATATAAAATCTGACAAAATGCTACTGTTCTTGACAGATTATCCTGGAAATTTCATTGCTGCCATGATATTCTAGATGTCATTTCTACAGAAGTGAATGGGGCTGCTGCTACCACCTCTGTGGTATTTTGTGGGCACAGATTTAAGAGCAGCAAGGGCAAAGCCCCTAGTCACATGAAGCTTGTAATACTGTGGGAGAAGCAGCAATTAAGTTATCTTGTAATTAAAATGAGAGCATTTTCATGTAACTGAAGTACCTAATCTTGGAAGTTGGGGAAATTTTCTCTGAAGAAGCACCTTTAAGGCTGAGGCCAGAATGATGAATAGGGGTCAGCTACTTGAAGAGTTAACCAATGAAGAGAATTAATGAAGACCTGAAGAAGCACAGAGCTGGGGGAACCCAGGCAACAGAATACCCATATGCTAGATCATAGTGAGCGTGCTCAATGGGGCTGGGTTGGTAGTGGGAGAAAAGCCTGGTAAGAATACACACTAGAGGAGGATGGGGAGAGCCCATGTGACATGATATCTTGGAAACCACATTTTGTGTCTGGCAAAAAGTGAAATCTACTTTGTAATACTTCCAGGTGATTAATTTTACTACGCCAAGTAATCATAAAACAAATTACCTTGAAGTGATGATTTAACATGTGTATTGGCAGTAACTGAGTAGTCAAGTGAGATTAATTCAATTGATTTCGTTATGTGAGAGTGTTTCTTTGGAGCTGGTGCAGAGACTACCTGTGTTGGATCTGTTGCTTGAAATATATTCCTGTGGGAAGCATTTAAGGTGTTGGAGACAGAGCTAGAGAGTGTGTTCACAGTATGTAAAAACTCTGACTCTTGATAAGAGTCTCCGCTTGCCCAAAAAAGAATGGGGTTGTCTCTTAGTTTGTGGCAGCCCCAGAAGTCATCTGCCTGAAGACCTCTGAGACTAATTGTTTGCCAAACCAGAGAGTTGCCCAGACTCTGATAATTGATACTGCTAGGACCAGAACTCCACCTTTCTGCCATATGCTGTGTCTCCAGTAGGAAGGCAAAAGAGCGGGTTCCTCCTGCTGCGTTAAATGCCTCACTTAGTCTTAGATACAAGAACATTATCTTTTATGACAGAGCTAGTAAGTTTATCCTCAGTTTACAGTGTTAGTAGAGAAATACTCCTGCTTACTTTAGAAATCATTTCTAAGTCAAAGTAGTTTTTGAAAGTCTTAAGCAGCAGGTGCCTCAGCCACAATCTGTTATAACACAGCCTGATAATTTTCAGCAAATGAGTCTTAAATGCAAATGGCTCAACAATGCCTTTAGCTTATAATTTATTTCTAAGACACTTACTATTGTCTGCCCCAGAGCTGTTGAAATTGTTTAAGCTAGAAAAGTAGTGATGCCTTTAAAAATGAAAACTAAGTAATTAGGGATGGCCCTCACAATATCCCCTGGGTAATCACTGGATCCATAAAGCAAAGATAATTGGCGAAATAAGACTTTGTTTTAAGTGTGTATCATTGTGAAACTAGTTGGTAGTCTATACAGTAAAGATTGGGACATTGTAGGTAAAAGAAATCTTGGTTTGCCCAAACTTTATTTTCACCTATTTCTCATTCAACGACACACTGAATTCTTTTCTTTAAATCAATTGCTCCTGGGTCACATGGAGGCACAACCTAGCAACTTATTACTGAGCACTGGCTGTACATCAGACATGTACTAGGGGCTGCCTGGGTATGATGGGGAAGATGAAGATAAATAAGAGCAACACTTTTTTTCCTCAGGAGAATAACACTTAATGGAAGACAGAGAAAGATACATTAATAAATATAATACTGTGAAATGACAGGTACTAAAAGTGAAGAATGAAACGTGCCATCAGACCAGGGCTTTGGTGCCAGTTGATCATGAAATAAGGAAAATGTATAGAAATTTTTCATAAAGTTAAATATTTAATTGAAAGGACTTAGTTCTAAGGTAAATGTCCTTCCTGATTTTTTTGAGGTGAACATGATTCTTTATTTTATGAAAAGATGGTGATATAGATGGTAACATGGGAAATTCTGTGATGGACTCAGTCTCTTTCCTTTAATGGATAGAACAGCTAAATATCTGAGATCCACTGTTTCGAGAGCTGAAGAGGAACCATTCTGTGCCTGTATTTAAGGATGTCTTCAGGAAGGAGGTAGCTTTGAGGTGGGTCTGCCTTGAATGAACTACTTAGCATTCTATCTGATTTTGTTCTCTGCTGCCCACAATTCAAAACTAAAATGTTGTTGATAGAAGAATAAATGTTGAACAGATCAATCTAGTCACCTTAGTATTCTGAAAATAGTGAAAATGTTCTTTACAATCAAGAGATGTAACTCATACATATTGTATTAGTAAAGTCTCTTTCATTGAAAGAAAAATAAATCAGGTCAAGGAAAAATGTAAACACTAAATATAAAAACCCATAAGTATTCTCTAAAAGTCAAGAGATAACTACAGCTGGGCCTCAACAACAACAACAAAATTAAGCATAGCCACAACCACAACTCCTAAGTTCACTTGTTCCAATTCAAGTTATGAACAGACACTAACCTGTTCTCTCAGTATAAATTCCATATTCCCAGGAGATTATCTGCTTAACTTGGCATGAAACAGTCAAATTAATTTCATCCTGGGATGAAGATGGGGAAATGGACCCATGGGTTTCTGTAAAGTAATAATCATATGTCAGATACTCTCTTAAAAGCAGTACTTGTATCAATATTATTTAGTTACATTAGGGAATCAGTATTGTATTTATTATTTAGTCCACCCAGCAATTCAGTGAGGAAGTATTATATTCATCATCCTCAATTTGGAGAAAGGGAACTAAGGCCCAGTAAGGTTAAGATCTTTGTTCAAGATCATATAACACTTAAGTAGAAGAGCTGGTATGAAAACTTATGTATCTTGGCTGTGGAGCCAGAGATTATGTGACATAACCCCTAGGCTCTCATGCCTGTGGATGAGAGAGCAATTCCCTCAAAAATGGGGATCATTGTGAGCTGCAGGGTAAATATATGAGAGCTATTCTAACTGCAATCACTGAAGGATTCAATCATTCAAATTGCAGGAAGAGCTTTATTTTTTAAGACAACTACAAATGGAAAGTTAATTTTTAGAATGTGCAGTTAGGATATGACCACAGATATAGCATATTATTAATCTTGTTCTCATTTTGATACAGTTATGTAAATATGTTCTACCTGACAGAGAAAACTCTATTTCTCTGTATTAAAATAGGAGTAAGATAATTGTCATGCTGAATTCTTTCTTATTGAAATTACAATATTATATAATCTTAAAATTAAGAGAGAGAAGAACAACTTATGGATATTTTAGTATCCACACATTAATGAATATGCTGCTTTGGACATTAGAATATATCTTGACCATAACAGTTATAAATATCAAGTCATTTTAAGTACCATAAGACAATGCAGGGTTATCATTGTGATAAAACACAACATCCAAGATGAGATGGGGAAATGTTATTTAAAAGATAAATTTGTGCAGTCCCTCCCATTAGGAAACTTGCACAAGCCTCTTAGATAGCCTCATCCACCAGAGGGCAGATAGCAGAAGCAAGAAGAACTACAATTCTGCAGCCTGTGGAACAAAAACCACATTCAAGAAAGACAGATAAGATGCAAAGGCAGAAGGCTAGGTACCAGATGAAGGAACAAGATAAAACCCCAGAAAGACAACTAAATGAAGTGGAGATAGGCAACATTCCAGAAAAAGAATTCAGAATAATGATAGGGAAGATGGTCCAAGACCTCGGAAAAAGAATGGAGGCAAAGATTGAGAAGATTAAAGAAATGTTTAACAAAGACCTAGAAGAATTAAAGAACAAACAGGGGCTTCCCTGGTGGTGCAGTGGTTGAGAATCTGCCTGCTAATGCAGGGGACACGGGTTTGAGCCCTGGTCTGGGAGGATCCCACATGCCGCAGAGCAACTAGGCCCGTGAGCCACAAGTACTGAGCCTGCGCGTCTGGAGCCTGTGCTCCGCAACAAGAGAGGCTGCGACAGTGACAGGCCCGCGCACCACAACTAGAGAAAGCCCTCACACAGAAACGAAGACTCAACACAGCCAAAAATAAATTAATTAATTAATAAACTCCTACCCCCAACATCTTCTAAAAAAATAAAAAATAACAAACAAACAGATGAACAATACAATAACTAAAATGAAAAATACACAAGGAGGAATCAATAGCAGAATAATTGAGGCAGAAGAACAGATAAGTGAACTGGAAGACAGAATGGTAGAATTCACTGCCACGGAAGAGAATAAACAAAAAGGAATGAAGAGAAATGAAAACAGCCTAAGAGACCTCTGGGACACATTAAATGCAACAACATTCACATTATAGGGGTCCAAGAAGAAGAAGAAGAGAGAGAGAAAGGATCCATGAAAATACTTGAAGAGATTATAGTCGAAAACTTCCCTAACATGGGAAAGGAAATAGCCCCTAAGTCAAGAAAGTACAGAGTGTCCCGGGCAGGATAAACCCAAGAGGAAACACGCTGAGACACATAGTAATCAAATTGGCAAAAATTAAAGACAAGGAAAAATTATTGAAAGCAACAAGGGAAAAACGATGAATAATATAAAAGGGAACTCCCATAAGATTAACAGCTGATTTCTCAGCAGAAACTCTAAAACCCTGAAGGGAGTGGCATGATACATTTAAAGTGATGAAAGGGAAGAAGCTAAAATCAAGATTCCCCTACCCGGCAAGGATCTCATTCAGATTCGATGGAGAAATCAAAAGCCTTACAGACAAGCAAAAGGTAAGAGGATTCCACACCACCAAACCAGCTCTACAACAAATGCTAAGGGAACTTCGCTAAGTGGGAAACACAAGAGAAGAAAAGGACCTACGAAAACAAATACAAAACAATTTAAAAAATGGTAATAGGAACATACATATCGATAATTACCTTAAACATAAATGGATTAAATGCTCCAACCAAAAGACACAGGCTCGCTGAATGGATACAAAAACGAGACCTATATGTATGCTATCTAAAGAGACTCACTTCAGACTTAGGGACACATACAAACTGAAAGGGGATGGAAAAAGATATTCCATGCAAATGGACATCAGAAGAAAGCTGGAGTAGCAATACTCATATCAGATAAAATAGAATTTAAAATAAAGAATGTTACAAGAGATAAGGACGCTACATAATGATCAACGGATCAATCCAAGAAAAAGACATAACGATTATAAATATATATGCACCCAACATAGGAACACCTCAATACATAAGGAAATGGCTAACAGCTATAAAAGAGGAAATCGACAGTAACACACAAATAGTGGGGGACTTTAACACCTCACCTACACCAATGGACAGATCATCCATACAGAAAATCAATAAAGAAACACAAGCTTTAAATGACACAAGAGACCAGAAAGATTTAATTGATATTTATAGGATATTCCATCCAAAAACAGCTGATTACACTTTTCTTCTCAAGTTCACATGGAACATTCTCCAAGATAGATCACATCTTGGGTCAGAAATCAAGCCTCAGTAGATTTAAGAAAATTGAAATCATATCGAGCATGTTTTCTGACCACAGTGCTATGAAATTAGAAATCAATTAGAAGGAAAAAACACCAACACATGGAGCCTAAACAATACACTACTAAATAACCAAGAGATCACTAAAGAAATCAAAGAGGAAATAAAAAAATACCTAGGGACAAATGACTCTGAAAACACGACAATCCAAAACATATTGGATGCAGCAAAAGCAGTTCTAAGAGGGAAGTTTATAGCAATAAAGCCTACTTCAAGAAACAAGAAAAATCTCAAACAATCTAACCTTACACCTAAAGGAACTAGAGAAAGAAAAACAAAACCCAAAGTTAGTAGAAGGAAAGAATTCATAAAGATCAGAGCAGAAATACATGAAATAGAAACAAAGAAAACAATAGCAAAGATCAATAAAACTAAAAGCTGGTTCTTTGAGAAGATAAACAAAATTCATAACCATTAGCCAGACTCATCAAGAAAAAGAGGGAGAGGGCTCAATTCAATAAAATTAGAAATGAAAAAGGAGAACTTACAACAGACATCACAGAAATACAAAGCATCCTAAGAAACTACTACAAGCAATGCTATGCCAATAAAATGGACAACCTGGAAGAAATGGACAAATTCTTAGAAAGGTATAGCCTTCCAAGAATGAACCAGGAAGAAATAGAAAATATAAACAGACCAATCACAAGTAATGAAACTGTGATTAAACATCTTCCAACAAACAAAAGTCTAGGACCAAATGGCTTCACAGGTGAATTCTATCAAACATTTAGAGAAGAGCTACACCCATCCTTCTCAAACTCTTCCAAAAAATTGCAGGGGAAGGAACACTCCCAAACTCATTCTATGAGGCTACCATCACCCTGATAACAAAACCAGACAAAGATACTACAAAAAAAGAAAATTACAGAACAATATCACTGATGAATATAGATGCAAATATCATCAACAAAATACTAGCAAACAGAATCTGACAACACATTAGAAGGATCATACACCATTATCAAATGGGATTTATCCCAGGAATGCAAGGATTCTTCAATATATGCAAATCAATCAACGTGATACACCGTATTAACAAATAGAAGAAAAAAACCATATGATCATCTCAATAGATGCAGAAAAAGCTTTTGACAATATTGAAAACCCATTTATGGTAAAAACTCTCCAGTAAGTGGGCATAGAGGGAAACTACCTCAACATAATAAAGACCATATACGACAAACCCACAGCAAACATCATTCTCAATGGTGAAAAACTGAAAGTATTTCCTCTAAGATCAGGAACAAGATATGGATGTCCACTCTCACCACTATTATTCAACATAGTTTTGGAAGTTCTAGCCAAGGCAATCAGAGAAGAAAAAAAACCTAAAAGGAACACAAATTGGAAAAGAAGAAGTAAAACTGTCACTGTTTGCAGATGACATGATACTATACATAGAGAATCCTAACGATGCCACCAGAAAACTACTAGAGCTAATCAATGAATTTGGTAAAGTTGCAGGATACAAAGTTAATGCACAGAAATCTCTTGCATTTCTATACACTAATGATGAAAAATCTGAAAGAGAAGTTTAGGAAACACTCCCATTTACCATTGCAACAATAAGCATAAAATACCTAGGAATAAACCTACCTATGGAGGCAAAATACCTGTATGCAGAAAACTGTAAAACACTGATGAAAGAAATTAAAGATGATACAAACAGATGGAAAGATATACCATGTTCTTAGATTGGAAGAATCAATATTGTGAAAATGACTATACTACCCAAAGCAATCTACACATTGAATGCAATCCCTATCAAATCACAAGTTTATAGCAATAAAGCCTACTTCAAGAAACAAGAAAAATCTCAAACAATCTAACCTTACACCTAAAGGAACTAGAGAAAGAAAAACAAAACCCAAAGTTAGTAGAAGGAAAGAATTCATAAAGATCAGAGCAGAAATACATGAAATAGAAACAAAGAAAACAATAGCAAAGATCAATAAAACTAAAAGCTGGTTCTTTGAGAAGATAAACAAAATTCATAACCATTAGCCAGACTCATCAAGAAAAAGAGGGAGAGGGCTCAATTCAATAAAATTAGAAATGAAAAAGGAGAACTTACAACAGACATCACAGAAATACAAAGCATCCTAAGAAACTACTACAAGCAATGCTATGCCAATAAAATGGACAACCTGGAAGAAATGGACAAATTCTTAGAAAGGTATAGCCTTCCAAGAATGAACCAGGAAGAAATAGAAAATATAAACAGACCAATCACAAGTAATGAAACTGTGATTAAACATCTTCCAACAAACAAAAGTCTAGGACCAAATGGCTTCACAGGTGAATTCTATCAAACATTTAGAGAAGAGCTACACCCATCCTTCTCAAACTCTTCCAAAAAATTGCAGGGGAAGGAACACTCCCAAACTCATTCTATGAGGCTACCATCACCCTGATAACAAAACCAGACAAAGATACTACAAAAAAAGAAAATTACAGAACAATATCACTGATGAATATAGATGCAAATATCATCAACAAAATACTAGCAAACAGAATCTGACAACACATTAGAAGGATCATACACCATTATCAAATGGGATTTATCCCAGGAATGCAAGGATTCTTCAATATATGCAAATCAATCAACGTGATACACCGTATTAACAAATAGAAGAAAAAAACCATATGATCATCTCAATAGATGCAGAAAAAGCTTTTGACAATATTGAAAACCCATTTATGGTAAAAACTCTCCAGTAAGTGGGCATAGAGGGAAACTACCTCAACATAATAAAGACCATATACGACAAACCCACAGCAAACATCATTCTCAATGGTGAAAAACTGAAAGTATTTCCTCTAAGATCAGGAACAAGATATGGATGTCCACTCTCACCACTATTATTCAACATAGTTTTGGAAGTTCTAGCCAAGGCAATCAGAGAAGAAAAAAAACCTAAAAGGAACACAAATTGGAAAAGAAGAAGTAAAACTGTCACTGTTTGCAGATGACATGATACTATACATAGAGAATCCTAACGATGCCACCAGAAAACTACTAGAGCTAATCAATGAATTTGGTAAAGTTGCAGGATACAAAGTTAATGCACAGAAATCTCTTGCATTTCTATACACTAATGATGAAAAATCTGAAAGAGAAGTTTAGGAAACACTCCCATTTACCATTGCAACAATAAGCATAAAATACCTAGGAATAAACCTACCTATGGAGGCAAAATACCTGTATGCAGAGAACTGTAAAACACTGATGAAAGAAATTAAAGATGATACAAACAGACGGAAAGATATACCATGTTCTTAGATTGGAAGAATCAATATTGTGAAAATGACTATACTACCCAAAGCAATCTACACATTGAATGCAATCCCTATCAAATCACCAATGGCATTTTTTACAGAACCTGGAAAACAAAAATTAAAATTTGTATAGAGACACAAAAGACCCCCAATAGCCAAAGCAGTCTTGTAGAGGAAAAAACGGGGCTGGAGGAATCAGACTCCCTGACTTCAGACTATACTATAGAGCTACAGTAATAAAGATAGTATGGCAACTGGCACAACAACAGAAATATAGATCAATGGAACAGGATAGAAAGCCCAGAGGTAAACCCACGCACCTGTGGTCAACTAATCTATGACAGAGGAGGCAAGGATATACAATGGAGAAAAGACAGTCTTTTCAATAAGTCGTGCTGGGAAAACTGGACAGCTACATGTGAAAGAATGAAAGTAGAACACTCCGTAACACCATATACAAGGATAAACTCAAAATGGATTAGAGATCTAAATGCAAGACTGGATACTATAAAACTCTTAGAGGAAAACATAGGAAGAACACTCTTTGACATAAATCACAGCAAGATCTTTTTTGATCCACCTATAAAGTAATTGAAATAAAAACAAAAATAAACAAATGGGACCTAGTGAAACTTATAAGCTTTTGCACAGCAAAGGAAACCATAAACAAGACAAAAAGACAACCCTCAAAATAGGAGAAAATATTTGCAAATGAATCAATGGACAAAGGATTAATCTCCAAAATATATAAACAGCTCATGCAGCTCAATATTAAGAAAAGAAACAACCCAATCAAAGAATGGGCAGAAGACCTAAATAGACATCCCCAAAGAAGACATACAGATGGCCAAGAGGCACATGAAAAGCTGCTCAACATCATTAATTATTAGAGAAATGCAAATCTAAACTACCATGAGGTATCACCTCACACCAGTTAGAATGGCCATCATCAGAAAATCTACAAACAATAAATGCTGGAGAGGGTGTGGAGAAAAGGGAACCCTCTTGCACTGTTGGTGGGAATGTAAATTGATACAGCCACTGTGGAGAACAGTATGGAGTTTCCTTAAAAAACTACAAATAGAACTACCATATGACTCAGCAATCCCACTACTGGGCATATACCCTGAGAATACCATAATTCAAAAAGAGTCATGTACTGAAATGTTCATTGCAACTCTATTTACAATAGCCTGGAGATGGAAACAACCTAAGTGTCCATCATCGGATGAATGGGTAAAGAAGATGTGGCACATATATACAATGGAATATTACTCAGCCATAAAAAGAAACGAAATTGAGCTATTTGTAATGAGGTGGATGGACCTAGAGTCTGTCATACAGAGTGAAGTAAGTCAGAAAGGGAAAGAAAAATACTGTGTGCTAACACATATATATGGAATTTAAGGGGAAAAAATGTCATGAAGAACCTAGAGGTCAGACGGGAATAAAGACAGAGACCTACTAGAGAATGGACTTGAGGACACGGGGAGGGGGAAGGGTAAGCTGTGTCAAAGTGAAAGTGGCACAGACATATATACACTACCAAAGGTAAAATAGATAGCTAGTGGGAAGCAGCCGCATAGCACAGGGAGATCAGCTCGGTGCTTTGTGACCACCTGGAGGGGTGGGATAGGGAGGGTGGGAGGGAGACGCAAGAGGGAGG